>NW_006239125.1:398672-426960 GCF_000226075.1 Solanum tuberosum
AAGAGCTATCCTAATGAAACCTAGCTTTGATTGGTTATTGAATGATACGTTTCGATGGATAACTTATGACTTAGCTTGGATTGGCAATATGACATAGCCTTCCATGGATGATAAGAACAAGTAAGAAATGACTATTTCGTGGGATTTATGCTTAGGACCGAGAGAATATTGAGATGGAAGCTCTCCCGTTAGTAGAGGCCGGGTTTCTAGAATCAATCTCGTTATCCCTTACGTATGTGCCCCATAGGATGATTGTCTAGATAGACATTAGCTAGTAGATCCACTTAAGCTAGAAGTTCATGGTCCTTACCTTGGCAAGTAGGACAACCCTTTTCGGTGTGGGAAACATCGGGGATCATGTTATTGCTCACATAGTGTCTATGTCGGTTAAGGCTACTTCCCACAATAATAATGAACTAAGGTTAATTCAAGAAGTATCTCATATATTTTCAAAGGTTTTAAAGATGTTAGCTTGCATTGACCATGTTTTATGACTTATGTTTTCTAACCCTTCTTCTATCATGTTTTAGCTTGGTCAATTGCATGTTATGAAATGTCCTATTTTTGCACGATTTAAATGTTTTATGCATGACTATCATACTTGGTACATATTTTTTACTAACGCATACTCTTGCCTACATTTTACCAAATGTAGGGTCCGACAGTCAGGGTCCTCAGTTTCATAGCTAGTGGTTGATTGTGAGATTTCCTAGCTTGGGTGAGTCCTCATGCTTCGAGGACGGATTTCATTGTTATCAGTTTTCTTTCTTATTTTCAGATTTGGACATGATGTATGGGCTATGCCCAATTTTATTCTATTGTATTAGATGGCTATTGAGACAAGTGTTTAGTCTTCCGCTTTGCTTTTATAAAATTTTATACTTGAAATATTGTCTTTAATTCATTTGTTCTACTTCTTATGTTATGAATGCTAAGTGGCTTGTATGGGGCCTCTCGGGGTCCTATACACCATGTTACATCTAGGATGTACCCCTGGGTCGAGACAATATCTTGGAAACTTCTAGTCTTAAATTTTCATATCCGATTTCATCATTTCAATTTTTTAGTTTTATTTTTAAATTGTTACCTTGTATCTGTTCTTTTTGCTAGTATATTGTAGATATCTATTAGTTTGTTAAAAATTAAATATGTCAACTAGAAAATATGAATCTATCCATTCAAAACTCAAAAAAGAAGAGAAAAATTAAAAATCGAATAGAATCTCAAAAAAAGAGCTCTTGATAAATTTTTGACATATATTAAAAAAGATAATTCTGAAAATATTTAAAATTCTAGAAATATTGGCGAGTGTTCTCTAAATGAATCATTCACTAATCTTGTTGAGGTAAATGATAATAAAATTCAAGAAGAAGATGAAATTAATGAAAAATCGAGCGAAGATTCTCAAGAAAATCAAGAACTTTCAAATGAGTTAAATAATTTTTTTTCTATAAAATATAAATCCTAGTCAATCTACTAATATTTATATAATGTTGAGAGATTTATTAGTAAAAAAAGGGACTAATTAAAATTACTGACATAGATTTTCCAAAGGACAAACTCTTAAGGCATTTTTTTAATACTAGTTATTTCAAAATATTGGAAAATGGGGAAAGACATGAAAGAAGATGGTTAGTTTATTCTAAAGATTTGAATATAGTATTTTGGTTTTGTTGCAAGTTGTTTATTAAAACTTCTAGTGCTAAAACCAATAAACTCGCTAATGAAGATAGTGGAGAATGGAGAAATATTATTACTAAGCTTAAAGCTCATGAAATATCAAATGATCATATTATTAATATGAGCACATGAATTGATTTAGAAATGAGATTCCACAAAAATAGAACAATCGAAAAAATGTTCAAGAACAAATTAATAAAGAGAGAGAACACTGGAAAAATGTATTGTCAAGAATTATTGATGTCATAAAAACTCTTGAAAAATAATAATTTGGAATTTAGGAAAAAAATTAAAAGATCTATCAAGAAAATAATGGAAACTTTTTAAGTCTAATTGAAATAATTGCAAAATTTGATCCTTTCATGCAAGAACATGTTCGACGAATTAAAAATTATGAAATTCATAACCATTATCTTGTGGACATAATATACAAAATGAATTGATGAATTTACTTGCAAGTGATATTAAGAATAAAATTTTGAAATATTATGGAGACAAAGTATTTTTCAATTATACTTAATTGCACCCTAGATACAAGTCATCAAGAACAAATGGCTTTTGTATTACAAAGTGAAGATATTTCAATAACTCTAGTAAAAATTATTGAATATTTTTAGAATTTTTAGAAGTGGACGATACAAGTGGAAAAGGTCTTTTTGAAGTTATTTTAGATGAGATAAAAAATATTGGACTTGATATTGATAATTTAAGAGGACAAAGATATGATAATGGATCTAAAAAGAAGGGAAAACATCAAAGGAGTGCAAAAAATATTTCTAGATATAAATCCAAGAGCATTTTATACTCCATGTGGTTGTTATAATCTAAATTTCGTACTTTGTGATATGACAAATTCTTGCACAAAAGCTATTTCATTTTTTGAAGTTGTGCAACGTATATATTCACTATTTTCTTCTTCCACTAAATTATGAAAAGTTTTAAAAGATAATGTGCCTAATCTGACTCTTAAATCATTTGTTACAAACACGATGACAAAGTTGTATTGAAAGTATTAAAGCAATAGGATTTTATACTATACAAATCAGAGATGCTTTATTGAAATTGGTAGAAGTTAGTGAGTATCCAAAAATTAAAATCGAAGCTAATTGTTTAGCAACATATGAACTTGAAAATTTTGAATTGTTTTTACTGGGTATTACTATTTGGTACAATATATTATTTTCGGTTAACTCAATTAGTAAATCGTTACAATTAAAAGATATGCATATTGATATTTCCATAGATCAACTGACATACTTGATTTCTTTTTTCAAAAAATATAGAGAAGAAGGATTTCTAAATGCTATGACTTCTGCTAAAGAAATTGCATCAACGATGAATATAGAATCTAAATTTCATTGTAAATGTGTAATATATAGAAAAAAGCATTTTAATGAGAGCATTGATAATGAAATCACAAAGCCTCTTGAAGAATCTTTTCGAATTGATTACTTTTTATATATAGTAGACCAAGCCATATCTTCAGTTCAAAATAGATTTGAACAATTTGAAGCTTATGAAAATATTTTTGATTTTTTATTTAAAGGTAAAAAATTGAGATCACTAAATGATGAGATTTTGAAAAAAAATATTGTTTTAACGTTGAATATTTTTTTAACATATAATAGTCACCATGACATTGATGGTTTAGACTTATTTTATGAATAAAAGTGTAAAGGAAAATAGTATAAATATATGATAATACTCTAATTGATATCCTCAATCAAATAAAAAGACTAGATTCTTTTTTGAACGCCTACATTGCTTATACAATAATGTTAACAGTTGCCTCAGCTGAAAGAAATTTATCAATATTAAAGTTGATAATATCTTACTTAAGATCAATAATGTTTCAAGAGAAATTGAATATATTAGGTATATTATCAATTGAAAAAGAATTATTAGGAGAAATTGTTTATAAAACATCTATTCATAACTTTGCATCTCAAAAAGGTAGAAAAATAGATTTTTTATATATAATTTTTTTAACTTTTCTTATTTTAAAAAAATTAAGGTCTCTCATTGAAATTTCGCTTTAGGCCACAAATAGTATTGAGCTGCCCTTTCTTAGGCATTTCTGGACTACCTTTCCGGTCTAAGGCAGTCTCATTAGGAAACTAAAACTTGACTACTCGAAATTTACAATCGACCGAGGTATAATAAGTATATAACTAGTCCATTCCTAAAATGACATCAAAATCTATCATATCTAACCCACTTAGTGTCATGACCCAAAGTACACCCTAGACGTGAGATGGAGTATAAGACCTCGAGAGGACTTACACATGCCAGTTGACATACATACAACACAATATAATAGAAAATGCAAGAATTAAAGTAGAAAGTGTCATATCATAAAAGAGTTTGACATAAAAGCGGAAGTCTACTCATATCTTGATAAGACAATCTAATATATTAAAGTCGTAAGGACGTAACCTATACACCATATACAACATCAGAGAACAAAATACATAAGAAAAGTATATTAAATGTGACATGATCCTCGGAACATAAGGACTCACCAAATCTTCGGTGATCAATAGCCAACTAGCCACGTGCGGGAGGAGAAGAAATGTCGAACCCTACATTATAAAATAATGCAGGCACAAGTATGCATTAGTACATGGAATGTATTAAGTGTGTGGGATATGCATAAAACATATAACGTGATCATAAGAGGACATATAGGAAAAACATGATATGCATAACCAAGTTAAAACATAGTAAAACCTTTAAAGAATAATCATTAATCGTGAGCATGGTCAATTCACCTTAAAATCATATTGGAAGCTTTGTAAAACCTTTGAAAGAAACTTAGTTCATTTTGTGGGATATTTACCATTAATCGATATAGACCATGAGAGCTATAATGTGGAATTCGATGTCTTACTTGATACACCTAAATTACACCTCCCTAAAGAAGTATAAGCGGCTGTTGTTCAAATAAAGAATTTAACAGAGGTTAGGGTAGATCCCACAAGGAATAAGGTCTAGACTTAGGTCAATTAACTTGTTGATTGTACTTTTAGTCAGATTATCTCCGTAAAAGGGGGGTTTTGTAACACAAAATATTAATTGATTGATTTCACTAACAATTAATTAAGTAAACAAAATTTAATATTTTGTAAGATCAACATAAGATGAAACTAGGGTGTACGTGTTCCCCATAAGTTCTTAACGCAATAAACCTATAATAGTAACCCTTATCTAGTGTTTGACATGCAAAGTCGGTAAGTTAGGTATCTCCAAAGTGATTGGTTGTCCAAGTAGGGAATATCACCACTCAACTTGTTTGGTCTAGAGGTGTATGCTTATTAACCCTTTGTAATCATTTAAAATTTATTAAATGATTCGGATTAAATTAAATTCATGAATATTAGTCCAAATAAATATTATGGATTAATGTAATTGGGTTAATTATTTAAATCCAATAAATATAAATTTAATTAAAGCCCGCTCCATAAAGCCCATATGGCATGTCAATTAAATCTGATTGGCCGAAGGGAATCCTATTCCAATCACAACTCCCCTATTTCAAAACTATAAATAGGGGTCCTCATAATTCAGAAAAGAAGACCAAGAATTCGAACAAGAAGCTAGAGAAAGCTCGTGGATCAAAAGCCGCAATTTCTCTACAAGTTCAAGAATTCGAGAATTCAAGAATTGAAGAATTGAAGAATTCAAGAATTCAAGTGTTCAAGTTTAAGATTTGAAGAAGTCAAGATCAAGTTCAAGAACGATCAAGATCAAGACCACCAGATTCAAGATCAAGCTCGAAGCCCTTGAATTCAACTAGAGAGTCAAGATAAAGTTCAAGTTCAAGATCAAGATAAAGTTCAAGATCAAGATAAAGTTCAAGTCCAAGTCCAAGTCCAAGTCCAAGTCCAAGATCAAGATAAAGATAAAGATCAAGATCAAGATAAATCTCAAGTTCCAGATCAAGCTCAAGAGCCCTTGAATTATATTTGAAAAGGCGAATTCATATGAATCATAGAGATTGTAACACTCGCACTTAAATCTATAAAACAATTGTTGCATAATATTTCCATTCTTGATTATTGTTTTTTCGACGTGAATTTTACCGTCTACAAATTTTGGCATGCCCAGTGGGACAATCTCTACCTCTCATCTCAACTTTTCAAGCATCAAAGAATATCGAGATGAATTCCATGAAGAACAACTCTTGATCAACTTCTCTAAGGCCACTAGCTCCAAGTTCTCTACTAAAGTTGAAGGCATTTTGGGTGTTACCTTTGGACGTTTTGGAGGTGTTACGAGAAGCAAGGCTGCTACACTAGGAAAACACACACTTCAAGTGTCATCCGCATCAACTCCAATTTTTGGGTCTACGACTCCAAAAATATCAAGTTCCTCCGCAAACGCTTTAGAAGGAAGAAGCAGTGTTGCTGAAAAGATCAAGAAGACATTGGCTCTCCATGAGCAATCTGGTTCCAAGAACTCTACCACAAGGGAGAGCTATGATTCAACAAATGAGTCACCTCCACGTGCATCGCGTAATGTGACTCCGCTGAAGATCAACTTACGCGACAATCCATGCTACTCTCCTACATCTCCAATGATCATGCAAACAATGGTGGCTGTTGTTTCTTCCTCTGAGGAACAACTCGCAAATCTGACGAAGTTGGTTGAAGGATTGACAAAGCACAACACCAAGAGTCTAGAATCGATAAGTTGATGGATCAAATTGAAGGACTTTTAGATGGAGAAGC
The DNA here is from genome assembly GCF_000226075.1 of Solanum tuberosum. Taxonomy (NCBI): domain Eukaryota; kingdom Viridiplantae; phylum Streptophyta; class Magnoliopsida; order Solanales; family Solanaceae; genus Solanum; species Solanum tuberosum. The sequence continues at coordinate 405,083 of NW_006239125.1, forward strand.
GAGTCATGCGCCCGAAAAATGTGTTGAAGTTCAAGAGATTGAAGATCCTACGAAGAAAGCACCGCTTGTTAATGAGATGCTAGTTTCTTCTTAAGGAATGATCCCACTCGATCGCTTGAAGGAGTTCATTGAAGGCACTATCAAAGATAAGTATGAAGTCTCCACCAAGTCTTCTCATATGTATGTCAAGCCATACACCGCAAGAATTGATAACTTAAAAATGCCTGCTGGTTATCAACCTCCCAAATTTCTACAATTTGAGGGTAGAGGAAATCCGAAGCAACATGTTGCACACTTTGTGGAGACATGTAATAATGTTGGAACATATGGAGACTATCTTTTCAAGAAGTTTTTCCGGTCTCTAAAAGGAAATACCTTTGATTGGTACACGGATCTTGAGCCCAATTCTATTGATAGTTGGGAGCAACTAGAGCACGAGTTTCTCAATTGATTCTATAGCACGAGCCGTACTATGAGCATGGTAGAACTTACGAATACTCATCAAAGTAAGGATGAACCAGCCATAGACTTCAAAAATCGATGGAGGAACGTGAGCCTGAATTGCAATGATAGGCTTAGTGAAGGTTCTGCAATAGAAATGTGTTTCCAAGGGATGCACTGGGAGCTTCTTTATATCTTAAAGGGAATAAAACCAAAATCCTTTGAAGATCTAGCTACTCGCGCTCATGATATGGAGTTGAGCATGTCTTTTGCCGGAAAGGATATGATGTTTGCCCATGACCTTCGCAAAGGAAGAGACAAGCAGGAACCTAACAGATGAAGCAAATTTGTGCCCAAGAACGACAACAAAGAGTCAATGAATGTTAATGTGTCGCCTGTGAAGGTCACTACGAAGGAAGGGAAGAAGCAAAGTGTGAGAACAAATTTCCAAGCGCGTTCAAACCAAAAATCGATCCTAAGGGAAATTCAAGAAAAGGAATACCCCTTCTTGGATTCTGATGTTTCTGATATTTTTGATGAGTTGCTTGAATTAAAGCTCATTGAGTTGCCAGAGATGAAGCAGCCTGATGAAGCTGGAAAAGCTGATGACCCAAATTATTGCAAGTATCATAGACTTGTGAGTCATCCTCTTAAAAATGTTTTGTCTTCAAGGATCGAGTGATGCGATTGGTTAGAGCAAAGAAGATTATCCTTGATGATGAGAAAGCTAGTTCTAATCAAATCTCCATCACAATCTGCTCGCTCGTTCCGGTCCAAATATGTATCGCTGAAAAGCATGAAGAAGAGTCATTGGAGCTAGAAAAATCTCAAGTTGATATAGATGGTGATGAAGGCTGGATTCTTGTGACTAGGCGAAGACGCAACAAGTGAAGCTTACGAAAAGAATCATGTGAACAACCAATTAGAAAGAAGATGGTGAAGAAACTGGTGAAGCAGAAATCAATAAAGCGCCCAAAGAAGGCAAAGGTAGAAGTTCATCGCTACCAGAAACCCCGACATCCTGTAATTCTAGAGGAATTCTTACCAAGTTAGTTGTGCACAGAGTATACTCAAGAAAATGTTGAGGCATCATGTTTTAATGATGATAAAGAAGAAACAATGAAGGTGTCTCCAACTGAAAAAGAAGGAACAACGAGAGAATCCTCACCAAAAATGTCTCCTAGTGGCGAAGAAAAAGCAACAAGGGAAATCTCGTCAATGATGTCTCTGTCATCTTCTGAAAAAGCCTATTGAACCTTCTTCCCAAGAAGCACATACATGTGATACAAAAACCACATTTACATATAATGATCTTCTATTTGGTGAAACACTACACAATCATCCTTTGTATATGGTTGGTCACGTGCTAGAGAAGAAGATAAATAGAATCTTGATATATGAAGGATCTGGAGTCAACATTCTGCCTATCCACACATTGAAGGAACTCGGAATCATAACCAATTTCACAACTTGTATGAAGTCTTCAAAACTCTCATCATGACTTGTAACTGTAACTCTTCAAATCCTGTAAAAAATAAAAGTAAAATCTATTTAGAGAATTATATAGATTAGAGAGTATCTAAAAGATAATATATTGGTGAGAAAAATTGGGATATTGTATCTTTCTTCCCCTTCAAATTAAACATGTCATCTTCATATATAGTCCAACTACATTCTTCAAATACAAATTGCAGGAAAGCTAGCTTGGTATCCAGTATATTACAAAATAAGAGTTTAAAACAAGAGCATTACACAATCTAGGGAAACCTCCAATCATTCTTCATGAATGTCCATGTTTAACATAAGAACTTCAATACAGATGTTCGTTAAAAAGCATTTATTTGAAAATATTAAAGTAATCATGAAATTCAAGAAAGAGAAAAAAAAATAAGGAACATTTTGAATGGCCAGTGATGAAAATAATTATTTTACTATTATACATCACTGTTTAAAATTGGTTCTATTGCTTTCTTTGGTGTGTATGTTCCTTAAGAACCAGAAAGCAACCATAATTTACACATAATGTAAACACCAGTTAAAATCATGAAGAATATTTGCATGGTCATCGATAACACTTGATATCACTTTTCAGGCATAAGTAAATAGAGAAATAAAGTACTATCTCAAGGAATTGAAAAACAAAATTAATGTGCAGCAGATACACATAAAAGTAGACTTACAAGGTAAGATGAAGCACCTAAAAGCCTCAAAAATATGTTCTGGTTCAAGTGTTTGTTTGTCTTCTCTAGTACAAACTTCATTGGATTCAGATGAGATAAAATTAATCAAATTCACACAATATAGATAAAGTCTCAAACACTTCGCAAATGAGAAAAAGGGAAAACGATCTTATGAAATTAATTTAAATAATAACTGAAGCTAGCTTAAGTACTCATAGAAGCTATACACATTTTATTTACTTAATATATTCAGAAAGGTCAGAACATGAAAGGGAAGATATATCACGAGCCAAAACATCTATGGAAGCAAAAACTTAGCACCAACAAACAATAACACAATAATCAGTCTTTATGAGAACTTATTTGTGTGAAGTGTGTAACCATCTCAATAGTTCATATCAGAAAGGTAACGAACATTGCTCATTGGTTTAAACGCCTGAAGTAGTCCACCAATAAGATATGAGGATAAGTTTTGAGCCGAGATAACACATGATAGTCTCGCCAAATGTCTAAGTTGCTTCACCATCCCATCTAATAGCTTAAGTTGTTAAAGAGTGTGCCCTTTTAAGTTCATACATTTGGACTTGTTGTTTTTAATAAGCCAAGCACATGAAAAATCTTTTTAATATAGGTTGCTGCAAGACTAAAACTCAAGTGCTCTACATGCTTTGCTAGTTGCTACCATGTTTAAGTGTGACCATCTCATCTAAAATCTAAATCTATTAAGAAAGTACACTTTCATTTACTTAATTACCTCTCAAAAACCTTAGACTTTATAAGGACTAGTAAAAATCCTTTAGCACATAACTTAACCAAATTGCTAAATATATCAGTAAATATCTGAGGATAACGCATGAATTCGATTCCATCGACCAGCTTATCAAGTGAAAATTGGTCAACTGGTATGGGTAGAGGGCCTACACCTTTGACATGCACCTTTTCACCCAAAAATGATTGGTCACCAAAGATAGGGGCAATAGTTTCTGGGCACTATAACCAAATAAAGCTGATAAGTTGCAAGTAAAACCAATAGATATTAGCAGGGTAATGAACATACAACATTTGAAACTCTATCACAACTTTTAGACCAATAGAACCCCCATGGGTGCACCAGAAAGGAAAATTATTGGGGTAATTCAAGGTTTTTAAAACTAGAATTCCTTAATCTTACACTTATCTCTACAACATTGACGTACAAGTCTTTCACTAGCCAAAAACTGTTGACTAGTGCGAGAGCTAATGTATATTTAAACAATAACTAAGACTTAACGTTAACTAGTTGGTATCATATATATAGGTCCTTTAGTTCCATGTTGTTATGTTGTTCTAAGCAAAATCAGTAGCTGTTTCAATGAGTAGAATACACAGTAATGGAGTTGGACAAATATTTCAGCTGAAGCACAACAATTCATCGAAATAAACATAATGTATTATTACGCAGTGAAAGAGATTTGAATTACCCTCTCGCTGCAAAGCAGTTCATAGCTTAACAACACGATAAACTATTAAGTCCCCAACTAACCAAACTCATAGTACTATTAAATGGAATATGACCTGAACTTGCAACAACATTACCCATCTGACCCATTATCTATTCACAGAATTGAAAACGAAATAGGTGGCACAAAGACTATGATGATAGGGGAATATGACCTGAACTTACAACAACAACAACAAAATATATAGAGAGAATCATTATTTTACACTATCTTATAAAAATGTGTACAGAGAATCACATGTATCTTATATCAACTTATGAATTGAGAAGTTTAGCACCACAAATCAATAAACTTGAAAGTTAAAAGAGACTTATCAAGTGTCAGTAGTTTGATTTGCACCTGCTGCAAGAGATGTAGAAGAGACACATAATGTAAAAAATTGTAAAAAGCTGTAATTGAACTAAGAAGTGGAAATTGTTACAACCAAAGATACTGTATATATCTAAATAATTGGACCCTAGTAACATTGAGAATATCTCCTCTTTTAAATTGTATTTAAAGTTGGATATCAGTACTCCTTCTCAGAATAGGATAACTTAAATGTTTTTGAAACTGGAAACTTAGAAGTTTATAAGAAAAAGGTATAAACTTTAGTATAAATTTTACTACTCATATCTCAATAAATTCTATTGAAAAGGTAGGGTAGAACACTGAATTTCTCAATTCTCTAACCTCTTTATTGTAAAAAAATTGAACTTTCTAACCCAAAACATCTCTCCTACAACTTTTCTACAACCTATATTTACTAACTTTTTATTTGAGAAGTCTAATTTTATAGTATAATCACTGTCCATTACTCTAAAAACACAACATCTAGTAAACAAAAGCAAGGACATCCCAAACTTAAGATGCAATAGAAGAATTCAATTCTAACGACCTCGTTAAATTTTCTTTGTTTCCATTCATTAGTTCTCCAATATAATACTGTAAGAAATCTGCAATTTTTTCCCAACCAAATAAAAATGAACCCATTAATGTTCTATTCCACATTTGAGATAAACAGAACATCAACATATTTAAAATCAAAACTCAAAGGCTACAAGGAGAACACAATCATAAAGTGTAAACAAATAACTTACTATACTCAAATTAAAAGATAAGATTTACCTCAAAAACGTTGAAATAAAGAAACAGAGGACCGTCAAAAAACACTGAGCATCCATAGACACTTGAAATCAATCTTCAGATTTGTGAGATAGAATTTCGGAGAGTTCTTGGGCTCATGGTCAAGTCCACACCCTGGAGAATACAAATAAGTGAGAGAAAATACATTGTAGAAACCCAATTGATTGAAAAATCGAAAAGCTACCAGAATGATTTGTATGTTTGTGTCCTTTCGTTATTGCTCGATCTACCCGGAACATAGATGAACAAAATAGAGGCAGAAGAGGAACGATGATTTTCACTCGCATAGAGAAGCGGTCTAGGGTTTTTTTGAGATGAAATTAGGTTTGAAGGATGATATTTGCTTTAGTTAAAGTACCCATTCCTGATTATTTTTTTTAAGAGCAATATTTTATTTTGGGTTTAGTCTCGCTCAATTTTGGATATTAGGGACAAGTTATTGATGATATTAGGGACTATATTTCATCCCTTCGCATTTTAGAAAAATAAATAAGAGAACTAGGGTCCGGAAAAAAATTTGGACCTTATAGGTACGCTTTTAAAGACAAGATATTTTACTCGTCGCTAAATGTTGGTCTTTGTTAAGCCTTTTTCTTGTAGTGTACATTCAACTTGAGATAATCCATGCAAGCTCTTCAACCAGTAACTGGCCACATCGGGACAAGTTTATTCTTTGAATTAAGAACTACATTGGTTCCTTCCTTCTTCGGCATGCATTGAACCAAACATACCCAATTACTGTCAACAATCAGATAAACTACTCTAGTTTCTAACCATTTGATAATCTTCCTCTTGAAAACTTCTTGCATCGGTGGATTCAATCTTCTACGCTGCTCAATAATTGATTTACTATCAAGTATGAGTTGGATCTTATGAGAATATATACTTGGTAGAATACCAATAATGTTAGTAATCATCCATCCAATCGGTCTTTTGAACAGCTTCAACACCAATATCAAAGCTTCTACTTACCTATCATTGAAATCAGTAGAAATAATGATTGGAAAAGTATTATTTTGGCCTAAGAAAACATACTGCAAATGGGATGGGAGAGCCTTTAGTTCCAACTTTGGAGGCTCATCAATAGATGGTTTTGGAGGTGGAGTTTCTTTTTTGTTTTAGATCTAAATTAAACTTCTCTGGTAAACAACGAGTATAATATACCCCATCAAGTGTAGGAACTAAATCATCGTACTTGTCAATTAACTCTCCATCAAAATTCATGATCACGCAGCTAATGCTTCAATACCTAATCTCCTCTTCAATTGACACATCTGGTTCCTGCTCAACAATATAATTCACAACAAACATTGATTTAAGATCACTTTGATTCTTCATTGATTTGCAGATATTGAATGTCACCTCTTCATTGTTCAATCAAAATTTCATTTACCCTCTCTCCATATGAACTAAAACACCCCCAGTAGCAAGGAATGGTCTCCCTAAGATGATAGGCACTTCAGAGTTATCCTCGACTTATATAAAAAAATCCATCACAAATATGAATGCCTCAACTTCAACTAGAATATTTTATAGAAGCCCAATTGGTTTCTTCACATTACGATCAACCATAAGTAATCGAATTATAGTCGGTTTTGGGGCTCCCAAGCCCAACTTCTTGAACATAGATAGCGGTATCAGATTTATGCTAGCACCCAAGACACATGGGGCCTTAGCAAAGTGTAAAATACCAATAGTACATGGAATAGTAAACGTTCCAGGATCCTCCTTCTTTTTGCACTAATGATCTAGTAGCAATGTCGCTACAATGCTGCAAGTTATCATCACCTTCAAAATTGACAACCCTATTTTTGGTCACTAGATCTTTCAGAAACTTAGCAAACTCAGGCATTTGTTCTAGTCTTTCAATCAAAGGAACATTTATCGATAATTGCTTCAACATTGATATGAACTTGCAATACTTCCTTCCTCATTTTCTTAACCAATCTTTTTGGGAAGGGAGGAGGAGGTCTGGCATTGGAATGATCTTTTGAATAACTTCTGCTTCTTTCTCATTCTAATATTTTGGGTGTTCCACTATTTCAGCTTCATACTCCTCTTTGGCATAGGAGGGTTAATAGTGTGTTTTCCACCTCGAGTAGTAACTCTCCTGCAGTGTCCATCATTCTTTGGATTATGAATAATATTGCCGAGAAGTGTTCCTTGTTGGTGCAGATTCACACTTGAAGATAGTTGACTTAGTTGTTGCTCTAATTATTTAATATATATTGCATGTGAATCTAACGTTTGCCCAATACTCGATAAATTAGTATGCATCTTTTCATCATCTTAGCCATCATATCCTCAATGCGATTTAATCTTGATCCTCCAAATCAATTTCTTGGACCACTCTTATCATTTCTATTATTATACCCATTTGTATTGTAGTTATTATCATGATTATAATTCCCTTCATGATAGTAATTACTGAAGTTCTAACGTTGATTTCCTTGACCTTGGTGCCAATTATCCTGATTGGTTGCTTTGGTGTTAGTTCGAAAACCCCTGTCTTCTCATTCAGAAAATTCACATCCTCTTCATATATATACTCATCAGCCGATGGTGCTCTATTATGATAATTTACTGCATTAACTTTTTCAACATCCTATTCACATGTTTCAATACTAATCCAACCTCTTTTCTCAATTGTGCCATCTTCTCACAAATATAATCATTGGACTGATTCTGTGTGGCTTGTATCGAGAAAATTCTCTTTGGAGCAGCCAAAGTTCTAGTGCTTCATGCTTTATTATTCTTGAAGATCTTTTCAAGTTTCTCTGCAATTTTCTGAAATGTGTTTGCCCCATAAGATCCTCTAGCAATAGTATCTAACACTGTTTTTCCATTGTTATCCTGCCCTCTGTAAAAGTACTCCTTGAGTGATTCATTATCAATACGGTGGTTCGGCATACTTCTCATTAAGCTAATAAATTTTTCCCAAGAATCACTAACCGACTCCCCTGGTAGAGTCGCAAAGTAATTGAGTTTATTCTTAAGCTTCAACTTCTTGGATACTGGGAAGTACTTCTCCAAGAACACTTTATTCAACTTCATCTATGTGGTAATTGAGTTATATGGGAGCTCAGATAGTCATATTGTAGCATCGCATATCAATGATAATTGAAACACACATAACCCGATCACATCCATGTCTAAGTTTGGTCTTCCCACACTATTCTTACACAAGATGATGACTTTACTAAGATGAAAATATGGCATAACCCTTTGGATGTAAGAATTTGCATCAGACTACTACAAACCACAAACGTATGTCTGGGTAGTAGTGGAGGAACAACTATGTCACCAATTGATCCCACATCATTACGTTCAACCCTGAAATTATCACTCACATTGGGTGCTCATTGATTTTGCACTCTCACAGGGTTGTTCTAGTTGTTTCCCAGTTCCTTCACTACTCCTGGAAGTTGAACTCTAGCAACATCCTTTTCACCCTCTCTGATTGGATCATCATCTAGTCCTATATTCCAACCTTGTTTGACCATTTATCATAGTGTTTTTTCTTGTTCTGGATTATAAAGGATCGAGAATTTCCTTGACTCCGTGTACTTGACATACACTTTGAATAAAACTTGTAGAAAATAAAAACAAAAATAAAACATAAATCAGGAAATAATTGACTAATAGTTTTTGATTTTCTTGCATCTTAAACTACCATAAATGGACACTCCAACCACTGGCTAGTCACCTCCGGCAACAGCTGACTAGTCCCAAGTAGCTACACCATATATATTATCATCACCAACCATAGCCAACACATCAATCCATGTGACTACACCTCTCAATTATCCAAATCTACTAAATCTGCAAATCTTGAATGAGGATTTGCAAAACGCTAAGACCATGCGTGCGATACGTTATAGGCCTGTTACATTGCTACATAGAGAGCCATATATTAAATGGTCAGAATCGGAAGTGGATGCGATGGATGTCATTGAAAACCTTCAACACACACAGTTGTAGGGAAGTTCTCGTATGGATGGCCATAATTGGAAGAACTCAAGAGCATCATTCCTATACAATATAACATAAAGGGAGATTGTCAAATATGGCTATTTCATAATATATACATATTGATAAGACTATCATTAAAGGAGGATTTCATCAATGTAATGTCTACAATGGCATTTGATGGGTTGGGGATTTTGACTCATTTAGGGCATAAATTCAAAGATTTAGCTTCCTTAATGCCTATTTATGCTCTAAACTGATGATAAAATGTTAATTTACAGAAATGAAGGCAAAAGAGCAAGACAAGGGCATTACGAGGTAAAAAGGAGCAAAAAATCAAAAAAAGTTGAAGGAAAGCAAAGCTGGTACTCGCCAAAGCCACTCGATGACTCACCGAGTGGACATTCAGCTTGCCTAAAGTTCCAACATGCTAGACCATGGACAAAACCAACTTACTTCACTGAGTGACTCCGATCCTAAAATTTTGGGAACGTATTAATGTAATTTTCAAAAGACAAAAAGAGTTCCCAGATTGTCCAATTCTGGGTTTTTGATACTAGGCATTCTAAACATTGTTCTTACACTTTTTGAGTAGAGATTTAGGGTTTGTTTGATTTTTAGCTTCAATTTGAGCATTTGGAGACTTGTGGATTGTTGCCCAACCTGATGGTAAACATAGTTGGTATCAATTTCTTGTTCTTTATTATGTTTGGCTAAAACCCCTATTCTTGGGGGTGTGATTATGTAGTTGAATGTTTCAATTAACTTATGGGTGTTAGTATTTACTAATTTTATTGTTGATTTGAAGTGGGTTCAATTAATAGTTTGAGTTTTAATTGATGAATTGTAGTCGCAAATACAATTCTAGTTCAGTTCCCTAAGATTGCTTGAGAAAGGAGTTGTACAGTTAAAACTATTAGTTGATGATTGTAGTGATTGTGTTATTGTAGATTTAGCTTGAGAAAGTGGGTCTAAATGCAATCCTACTAATCTAGTTTGAAAAAGTAGATTGATTAAGGTATCAAGATGTTTTTATGTGTTGTACTTGTCGAGGTTTGAAAGAACTCCCTTGATTCGTGATAGTTGATTGAGAAATAGTTGTTGCACCTAAAGCCTAGTCTACCCACTGAAGTTCAATGACTTTTAGTAAATAATAATCACCCATTTAGAGAAATTGGCATTCAATTTATCACACTTCCAAGAAACCCTCTCTTCTTATTTACTCTTGGTTATTTGTAGTTATTAATTGTTCACCCAAATCCCCCCATTTGACATTAATTGTCAAACCCTTGTCATTTACTTTATTTGTTGCGAAAATGTTTACATCTACAAGCGATTAGAATACTATTTTACTTCGTAATCAAATTCTTTACAATATGACTCCCTGTGGGATCGACCCCAACGCTTATTTGGGTTTATACTTGTTAGCGTCCGCCTACACTTAGAATTAGATGAATTGTAGTTGAGCGTTATAAAAAAATGGTGCCACTGCCGGGGAGTGATGTTTAGAATTCTTTTAGTGGAGTTTAGTTGTGAACTGATTTAGTTGTAGTTGAATCAACTTCTTTTTATTCTTTGTTGGCTGCTCTTAAACTGGTGAAGAGATGAGTGTTAGTTGCAGCAATGCCAGCCAACTTGGGAACAATCATGACATTGGTAATTTGCACGATGTCAATGAAGGTCTGTTGGGAAGTGCGGGTGCTATTCGATTGCCTCCGACTGTGGGCAATGTGGTGTTTCATGTTACTAGCACTATGTTGCAGCTATTGAAAATGAAGGGTCTCTTTGGAGGTCTTGATACTGAGGACCCTCATGACCACATCTGAAACTTTGTGGATGTGTGTGGGACATTTTCTTTCAAGAACATCACTCATGAGTCGGTCCGACTTCGTTTGTTTCCATTTCCTCTAATGGGGGAGGCAACGAAGTGGTTAGATGATTTACCAAGGGAATCAATCACTTCTTGGGAGGATCTCACTAATGCATTTTATGTAAGGTTTTTCCGTCCCTCGAAAATGGTGAAGTTGAGGGATAATATTCAGAACTTTAAGTGAGTCGATTATGAACCTATTCATGAGACATGGTTGAGGTTTCAGATGTTGCTGCTCCAATGCCCAACTCATGGACTACCGAACAATGTGTTGCTATATTATTTTTATCGGAGCCTCGACTCAGTCAACAAAAGTGTGACAGACCAGCTTGTTTGAGGAGGAATCATGCAACAACCGTTTGACATAACATCCACTCTTCTTGATGAGATGACAAAAATTAATCGAGGTTGGTACACTAGGGAAGATCAAGTGTCTCCTTTGAACTTCGAGATGACAAGGAACAAATGAAAAAAGAACCAAGAACAAGATGAAAACATGACCAAGATGATGACCCAAATGAACCTATTAATGAAGCATGTCATGTGAAGTGGTTCTAAGGCTATGAATGTGGTCGGAGTTAGTGGAGTGAATCCTGGTGAAGCTTATTTTAAGGCCATGTACAATGAAGAAGTACACTTCTTAGCAAATCAGGCAGGAGTTTTCCGTCCGAACTATCCAAGACCAGGTGGAAATCAAGGTTGGAATAGGGATCGCAATGACGGTTGGAGAGACCGAGATAGGGAATGGCGTGATCATGGTACAGATTGGAGAGAGTGGGATGTGGAAAAATATCGATATGTACCTCCCCATGAGAGTCAAAAGCCAAAAGAGCCAAGGACTGATCCGAAATATTTCCGAACCGAAGGTATGCTTGCTCGCATTCTCAAAAAAGTGGAAGGATCAGACAAGGTGCTAAAGAAAATGAAAGATGATGTCTCTTCTCTGAATCAAACAGTTACATCACACTCGGTATCTATTAAGCATCTGGAAACACATATGGGTCAAATCTCTACTTATTTAAATCCAAGACCAAAAGGGGGTCTACAGAGTGATACCATGGTTAACCCAAATAATGAAACTTGAAGGCTTGACTTCGTCGTGCCACGACGTCAAACAAGGCGCTTCTTGGGAGGCAACCGATGTTTTTGTTTTTAATTTTGTTACTTGAATAACAGTTGTTAGATGTGAGTTGAAAATTCAAAATATGGGAAAAATGGGTAATTGGGTGAGCTCAGGTACCATTCAGCGAATCGCCAAGATGGTCGGCGAGCCTGATATAGATCGCCTTTTTGACTAACCAAAAGGTTGGAGTTTTGATAACTTTGGCGAGCAAAAGTACCATTCAGCAATGCACCGAATCGGTCGGCGTCATAAGTGACCATCGCCGACTGGCACACAAAATGAAGGGTCAAAAAGGATTTTAATCGTTTTAAATTCAAAACTCCCTTTTATTTTGCATTTTTCGACTTCTGCATTCTTACATTTCAAATTTAGATCATATTTTCTAGGTTTTTTTTGCGTGGGGTCATTTGCTTGGTGGATATTTGCGTTTTTGCTTTCGTATTTGCTCGCCTGATTTTTGCGTCTTTCTATTTTTGCGGTTGGTGTCCCAAACATGATTTAATTTCTGTCCATTGCTATAAATGCTCATATTATTGTTGGATCTATTGCACTAGCTTGTAAATGTGGTTGATTTTGAATTGTGGGTTGTTGTATGATCGTGTTAAACTTTGTATTTAGCCCCTAATTGTTGAATTTCGTGTTTAAATTACTTGAAATCGTAGGTGTGTGTTCTTATCATGTTGGGTCTGGTGTGGGTGTAGTCTGAGTAACCCAAATTGTATCGATCGAGTTAATCTACCCAATGATAGAGACGGTGACGTCATTCTTAAGGGCAAAAGATGTTTATTGGTCGATTTTAGTTAAAATGGGGGTAGGCTGAGTACCACGGGGTTGGTAGTGATATGGGCTAGGTGTTAAGTTCATAGAATAGGGCTTTAATTTTGTTCTTGTAGGTTGTGCACTAAAAATTTGAACTCGAGGTAGAAATCTGGCATGAGGGGTAGTTCGGCGAGCTTAGTCGAGTTCGCCGAATGATTTGTGGTTTTGGAAAATGTCTATGTACTTGCCGTTATACCCAGAAAGTTAGTTGTTAGCCTCTGTGACATTTGACAATATGCTTCTTCTCGCCAAGTTCACTCGATGACTCGCCAAACATCATTATGATCGCCATTTTTCAGCCCAAATTCTTGAAATTCTTTTTGTTAGATTCGGCGAGCTACCCTTTGCTCACCAAATGAATTCAGTCTCTCGCCGATTGACATTCGAACTCGCCCACTTCTGATGATTTTTTTGCATTGTTGTTTTATTACTTTCGGCGAGCCCGCTACAGCTCGCCGAACTAGTTGGTGAGTTTTTCTGTAAATTTTCAAACTTCATGTTTATTGACCTATTTCTAATGTATTGATTCGATATGTGTTGTTTTGTAGATATGGCCAGACCTAAATTTCCAGAAAGGAACCAACCACCCCGGAAGAGAGCACGAGGAGGAGTTATTTTTAAGGGGGCTGCCTCGCCACGATCAACACAGCCTGAACTTCCTCCGACAGGGGGAAAGGGCATAGATAAGTGGAAGGGTCTTGCGGAGTCAAGTCCGATTGAGTATAACTCCGACGGCATGGTCATCTACAACACTCACATCACCACTTCAGAATCAGATCGTGAGGATAATTCGGGGTCTAGTTCGCAAGCCTCTGTGTCAAAGCCAGAGGATGACCAAACTCTTTAGAGGAGACGGGCTAAGCTGCGCTCCAAAGAGCTGCATGATCCAGCTAGACTCCCGATCACTCCTCGACCTCCTCTACCTCCAGCACAGACTGTTGAGAAGGCATCACCATTGTCCCCGGTATAGACACATGCACCTCGCTCGATATCATACTAAAGGTTGCCGGGTTGCATATGATTTTGGAAGAAAAGAGGTTGTCCACTGACGGGGAAGTGGACAGATATCCAGATGTGTGGGACAACATTAGGTTCCAAAAATTTGAGAGGTTTACACAGCCCCGAGGCTCATACATATCTTCTTGGGTCTGGGAATTCTATGCGAAGTACGGGAAGCTAGTCTCAATAGGGAAGAAGAAGGCAAGTTTATTTGCACCGGTTGATCATGTGGTGGTGCAAGGTAAAAAGGTTAAATGCAGCAGTTTTGATATCAATGAGGCATTGTGGTGCACGTTAAATGTACTACATTTCTTGGTAGACAAGATCAAGAATAACACCCTAGACGACCTAAAAGGGTGGTTGCCCCCCTTGATTTTCGGCATTACACCGCCGTGGATTGAGTCAGGGGTCCAGATTGGGAAGAAGGACATGAATGTAGTTGCGCGGTACTGGTTCAGATTCATTAGCAGCACACCGATGCCTTCCCTGAATGAGTCTATATTCTGGCATTCGAAGGCAGCTTTACTGGGTTCCATTATTGACCGAGATAGATAGAATCTCGGGTTGATCATTGAGCAAGAGATGGCCATAAGGGCCAAGAAGAGCTAAACATCTCTCCCATTCTTGGAATTGATCACAGCGTTGTGCCTGCATGATCAAGTGCCCTTTATGGCGAAGACAGATGTGGAAGTGACTCCCACTTCCTCTACTTACATCTAGAGGATTGAGGTCGAGTACACTAGGGATGAGTCTTAATGGAGGAGAACATCATCGGTGTACACATCCCCGACTATTGATGTAGATATGCTAGAGGAAGATACAACCCCTCCCACTTAGGACGGTGAGACTGCAGATACTCCCATTACTACTATTACTGCTCCTTCTTCATCTACTACTACTAGTACTACTGTTGATGTTGCTGCTTGATGAGTACATGATTTGGACTCATTTAGGGGTTTATCTGGATAGATTTAGTGTCCTCAAATGCCAATTTTGTGCCAATAACTGCTGTAAAATCCTTGTTTTCCAGGTATTTGGATTGAGGAACAAATCATTGACACTAACGAGCAAAAAGGAACAAGGCAGCTAAAAGAACGAAGAAAAGAAGGCCTCTTGATGATGTAAAATCCTTGATTTCCAGGTATTTGGATTGAGGAACAAATCATTGACACTAACGAGCAAAAAGGAACAAGGCAGCTAAAAGAACGAAGAAAAGAAGGCCTCTTGATCGCCTAATCCATTAGGCAAATCTCCAAGTGGATATTTCCTCGCCTAAAGTTCCAGTGTGCCAAGCACTGAAGCAGATAATCAAGTCGGCGAGAGAAAGAAGCAGTCGGCGAGTCGCCGAACGGTTCTGTAATGCAGTGTTGGATCACCCAAAGTTACAGAACTTGAGGATGCTGAAGGCTAAAGAAAAAAGGCAATGGAACTGACAAAAGGGCGTATCACCGAGTTGATTGGCGATACCAACTTACTGCGCCGAATGGTCCTTCGCAGCATATTTTTGGCTACTATAAATACATTTTCAAACATTATGTCTAGTATCAAATTTTTATTCTGAACATTCATTAGAGTAATTTTGGAGTTTGAACTAAGAGTATTGAGACAATATTCTCCTTAGCTTTGAAGAATTGAAGTTTTCCATTTTTGAGAAATTGGAAGTGGGTTTTTGAGATTCTTCAACTTGGACCTTTGTAAAGATGAAATTAATCGTACACAGTTGATGGAAACACAATTTGGTAACGATATCTATCTTTTTATGATGTCTTGCTAAAACCCCAATTCTTTGGGTGTGATTATGTGATTATGGGTTGATTTAGCTTATGGGTATTGCTAATTGATAGTTTAAATGTTGTTTAAAAGTGATTTCAATCAGTAATTGTGGTTAATTTAAAGGGTTGTAGTTGCAAATGCAACTCTACCTTCGTGTTTTTGGCCTGCGAGAGAGAGAGAGGTTTTAAAACCAAGATTACTGAATTAATGGTTTATGGGTATTGGGTTGTCATTGGTTCAGCTCGAGAGAGTGAATCCTAAACCCTTTTCCACACATTCAGCTTGAGAGAGTGAATGGACTAAAGCGTAGGCTGTTCTCAATTGCTTCTTGTTGGTGTTCGAGAGAAACCAACTTGATTCGGGGTAAATTGTTCGAGAGAAAATTTATCCCCACTAAAGTCTAGCTTATTCACTGATTTAAACCTATGTACTAACAATTGGAATTACCCATTTGTCTACCTTAGCCAATAATCCAATCACATCCCAAGAACCCGTATCATTACTTATTAGTTCATGTTATTTGTTGTTATAGCTGATAATTACAACCAAAACCCCCCTGCTATTTGACATTCGTGTCACCCCTTAATTTGAATTATGTTTTTATTCGTAAATATCTATTCCTATGATTAACTTGAACATATTCGTAATTTGCTCTTGATTCTCAAACATGTACCACTCTCTGTGGGATTCGACCCCAACTCATTTAGTTGGGTTATATTACTAACTAACGATCGTTGCCGCTTAGTATTGGATTAAGTGTCTTTGAAACGTTATTAATTAAAATGGCGCCGCTGTCGGGGAATGGTGGTGGTTGACAATCTTTAGCTAAGTTGTATTTTGTTCTTGTTAGTTATAGTTGAATCTACTTATTTTTCAGTTTTGGTTTTCGTGTTGCTTGTTGAGCAGAAAAATTGAGCTTATCTGGTAGCAACATGGGCCAAATGGTTCACCCTCTCTTGAGATTGAAGAGTCTTAGGGATGACATCCTAGCCTTCAAGAAATTGGAGTGTGAGACCATTTATAAGTTGTGGCAAACATTTAAGGACCTATTACAATAGTGCCCAACTCATGGAATTCCAGAGATGCTTCTAGAATGCTTCTGGAGGGATTTTGGCCCCGAAAATAGAATAGTGGCTGACCAACTCTCTTCGGGTTGTTTGATTGGACAATCCTATGAAATAGTAGCCCAACTCCTTGATTGTGTAGCCCAGACCAACAAGGAGTCAGAAAAGGACCAACACTTGACCATACTATTGGATCAGCTAGATATCTTGGCCAAAAAGGTCAAGGAACTGGAATCAGTGTCCAAAGGAAGGACAGATACATTCCACCTCTCGAGTGTCGAAGGATGAAGAAGTAAGAGGGTGGGAAAATTGAAGAGGTTTTCTTACTCATTTTGCACAAAGTCAAAGAGCATGACAGAGTATTGGAGGAGATAAGAGAGAATGTCTTGATGCTAAATCAGATGACAACCTCTCATTCCATGTTCATTCAGCTACTAGAGTCCCAAATGGACCAAGTGTTGTTTTGTCTCTACGCAGAGCCAGAAGAGGGGTTACCTTATGAAAATGAGGCAAACCCCACTAATGGAATCTAAGTGGGGACTTGCATCATGCAACAATGTTAACTAAGGTGCTTCTTGGGAGGCAACCTACGATTTTATCGCTTTTTTTTGTTTTATAAATAATCCAGTGTTGATTTTGCAGGTCAAGGTGTGGAAGGTGTTTGAAAAGTGCAGGTTGGTGAGCTAAAAGTCTAGTCGGTGACTCGTCAAAGAGGTCAGCGAGTCCGACTTGGACCACCGTTAGACATTTTTAAATTGGAGTTTGTAAAACTCGGCTACCCCAGGAGCTGGAGCTGATAGGCGATTCACCGACCAGGTCGTCGATCAGGACTTAGTCCGCCGTTTGGACCCTCACATTAACTGGAGGTCCTGTAAAACTCTGTGAGGTAAGTGCCCACTCGGCATGTTGCTGAGTGGGTCGGTGAGCAACACTTATGTCACCGAATGGGCGATAACTGGATGGTTTTCAAAGGCCAAATGTTTAAACTTTCAAACTCTTTCACTATCGCTCACTTTTGAGCTTCCCAAACTCACACCTGCACTATATTTTCTATATTTCCCCGCATTTTTATCGTATTTTAGTCGTCCGATTTGTGTTCGGAGTTGGATTACTTTGTCGCCTAGCATTTCAAAGTATTTATTCAGCATCAAAGGTTGGTTTTCCGAACCCTGAATTCATTTTTAGCAATTTTGACTCTTTTGCAAACGATTTTTATCTTAGTGATGTGTGTTGGGCCTCTCTGATCATAATTGTAGATGTGTGTGCTTGTTTTAATTTGAATATCATGCCTTTAATTCTTAATTCCCGAAATTGTCTGCTTTAAAATTAATTAAAATTGTGGGGTTGTGCGTGTATGTTGTTTGGTCTAGTCGGGTGAAGTCTAAGTAACTCACATTTGTGATAAATGACGTGTTTTGCCTAATATAGAGCGGTTGACGACATTCTAAAGGGAAAAAGTCATCAAATGGCCAAATTTATCCAAACCGGGAAAAGTCTGAGTATCCCGAGGGCATGGGTGTAATGGGTCTTAGCTTAATTGTAATAATGCATGCTTTGATTTTATTTTCGGGGGCTACGGGGTTGAATTTGGAAATTTGGGTTGAAAGTAGCCACGTTAGGTCATTTGGCGAGCTGGGTCGAGCACGCCGAACCACTCGGTGGTTCGCTGAAGTTCTCCTTATCTTCTTTAATTTAATGCTTTATCTTGAAAAAGGTTCTGTAACTTTCGGTGAGAAGCCTAAGTTTGCATAGTGCACTCGGTGACTCGCTGAATGTCTTCCTTGATCGCCTGTGTCTGCGCCCCCGAATCCTAAAATGCACTGTAACTTTTGGCGGGAAAATCCTTGCTCTTCGAATGCTATTGGCGATTAACCGAAAGGCCCTTCCCATCGCCGACATGCCAAATTTTCTGAGATTTTTGAGCCAATCCTTTCGGCGAGCCCTATCTAGTTCTCCAAAGAGATTCGGTGACTCACTGACTGGTTTGGCGAGTTTGTTTGCAGGTTCTTTTCTCTGATTTTGCAGACATGGCTTAACCAAAGGTTGCTGGTAGGGACATGCCGCCCCGCAAGAAGGCCAAAGGGATTAAAATCAATGATGATGCAGTTGCATCTTAGGCCAAGGCCACCGGACTTCCCACAACTGGTGGAAAAGGAAAGGGAAAAGGGAAGGCACCTGCATCACCAGAGGCCATCTCCGAAAGTGACGGTATCTACGCTGCTCACCTCACCACTTCTGAGAGTGAGGGTGAGAACCAAGAGTATCAGGTTTCCACTTCTGAGCCTGAGGAGGATGAGTCACTAGTAGCACAGAGGGCAGAGCTGCGTTCTAAGAAGCTTAATGATCCGTCTAGGATCAGGACCCCTCAGGCTACTCTTCCTCCAGCTCCAGCACAGGCCGTGGTCTAAGCACCACCAGTACATGGTCCTCCTGCCAAGTCTATGAATAGACTAAAGACTGAGGGACTGAGACAATTATCCAGTAGAAGCGTCTGTTTACTAATGGGGTCATTGACAGATACCCAGAGATTATGAGCTGCCTGAGGTCACATAAATTCCAGATATTCACCAAACCCCGTGGCCCGTACATTTAAAGCTGGGTCAGAGAGTTCTACAATGCTTACATTGCATTGATATAACAAGCGAAGAAGCCGACAACTAAATTCAAGCCATATGACTACGTGGTTGTCAGGGGGAAGAGGGTGCAGTGTGATTTTGCTGCCATCAATGTTGTCCTAGAATGCACTACGAGACTTGAGGATGACTGTTAATAAAAGATCAGGATAAAGACGCTGGAGAACATGAAGAAGTGGTTGGTCCGTTGATATCAGACGGCACTTCCAAGTGGCTTGAGGTTAGGGCAGCTATTGAAAAGAAGAACCTTAATGTGGCAGCGAAGTATTAGTTTGGCTTCATCAGCAGTATGATCATGCCCTCCCAAAACGAGTCTATTCTTCGCCATGCCAAAGCAGCCTACCTAGGCTGCCTCAGTGGGGACAATGCTGAGCTTGGGATGATCATTGCATCGGAGATGCTCATGCAGGCCAAGCAGCGCCAGACATCCCTTCCCTTCTCGGTGTTGATCACCGAGCTGTGCAGATGGGCTCGAGTTCCCAGAGATGCAAAGAAGAATGTGGAAGTGAGTCCCACATCCTCTACTGATATCTGGAGAATCGAGACGGAGTATTTGAAAGATGAGGCGGAGAAGAAAAAGAAGAAGGCTGCCCCGGTGGACTCTTCCCCGGTTGTAGATACAGGCGCATTACCTGCAGAGGCACCTTTGCCTACTCCGGCCTCTGGGCCTTCAGGTACATCTAGTGTTGTTCCTTCTGACACCCCTAGTTCCTCTGCTTCTACATTGCCCCCAGAGCTACTGCTGTTGCTATTTCCCGGCCCCCACTCACTCAGGTTGCACTACTCCGGATGGGGTAGCTTGCCCATTCTGCCGATTGTCATGCTGCCAAGCTTGAGGCCTCCATTCCGGCCATGATTCAGAAAGCCCTTATTGATGCTGTGACACCTTTGAGCACTACCATTGATGCCCTTGCGGCTAGGATAGGGTGTGTGAGCGTGACCAAGGGGCCACCGAGGAGGTGACAGCTCTAAAGGCCGCCATTGCTGCACTAAGGAGAGATGTGGATCAACGAAAGTCCCCCGACATGTCCATGATTTTCGAGAGGGTGGAGATCCCAGATGTTCCAGTTAAGGAAGATATTCCTCCGGCTACTACCGGAGATAATGCTAGAGTTGAGGAGGCAACTGATCCCGAGTCTGAGGCAGAGACAAATGATGAGATGCTTGGGGTTGCTGAGGAGGCTTCTTACGAGGGCCTTACGGAGATTGAGGAGGCCATGGTAGATGCAGCTGTGCAGGCTTCTCTGGCAGATAAGCCCTTGGTTGACCCTAGTGGAGCTGGTATTACTCCTGAGGTGATTCCGGGCACGGATGCCTAAGTTTAGAGTGATGCATCGGGTACTGATGCCCCGACACATGAAGCGACTTTTTAGATAGGATCCCTTTTTACCTCTCTCTCTGTCTTATTTTTGTTTGACTTTTTGATATTCTACTTGCATTTGAGGACAAATAGCTTTTGTTTGTGGTGGGGTGATGCCCACCTTGTGTGATTATATTTCTATTTATATATTTTGGTTTTTGAGCTATAAATTATGTTTAGCACTGTATTTTGTGGATGATTGAGCTTGTGGCTGCTTGTTTTAATTGTAAATGAATTTTGGACCCTTCCAATTTTTTTGTGTTCCACCTTTTGTTTGTGTTTGAATGTGGTTGTTCTCTTGAAAATTTGAGTATCGGTCTTGATCAATACCGATGACTTGAATAGTGCTCATAATCGAACAAAAATGAATGTGCGGCTACGATGAGGCCATATGATGTTGCATTGGCAATATGTGAGCTTTTTGCATCTCGTTGGGACTAGCCAATTATCAAATTGAGTATGTTGTGATGAATATTGCACACTAGAGAGAGTATGGAGTCATGTTTGACATTGGTGTCAATGCCGTGTATGATGAGCTTACAGTGAACCATGCGTGATGACACCTAGAATTTGCCCCGTTGGTCCGGTTAACTAAGTGATGAAAGCTCTTGAGATGATCTTAGGCAACTTTGAAGAGTGTGAAACAATTTGACATTATACCTCTTTTGTGGCCTACCTTGTGAGTGTGTGAACTTCATTTGAACACCTTTTGAGCCTTAACCCTTTCTTTGGAAGAAACTTGATGAAACTGTGACCTTTCTTTATTCATTACCCATAATCCTCATAATTTGTGGTTTGCTTGAATAGCCAACTTAGGCCAAAAGCCTAAGTTGGGATTTTGATGAAAAGAGAAGGTAAATCAAGAAATGCAAAGAAGTCCCCTTTGACCTATGTTTTTGAGAAAGATGAAACCCCTCCATACAAAAAAAAGAGAAAAAGAAGAGAAGAATGAAAAGAAAAGAATGAAAAAGTTGTGGAATAAAGTTGTGAAAATGCAAAAAGAAATGGGGTGTCGAACAGTCT
>NW_006239125.1:427231-428455 GCF_000226075.1 Solanum tuberosum
AAGTTGTGAAAGTGCAAAGAAAATAGGGTGTCCGGTATTCCATGGAATGTGAATAATAATGGGGTGACTTTTGAGCATGAATGAGAATGATTAATAAAAAAGGAAAATAAAGTGTTGCTCATACCACATTTCATGAGGATTATAACCATTGAGCCTAAATGACCACACCTTTGCACTCAGCCCCGTTACAAGCTGTGAGAAGAACTTTTTGATCTTGAGTGAGCTAAAACAATTGTTGATTGTGAAGTCATGCATTGTGTTTATCTTTTTGAGTGTGGGTGTTGATAGTGATTGCGGAGCTATAAATTGTTGAACCATTGTGTGTGAATATGTAATGATTCTTTGTGTGAGGGCATTTGAGTACCTTTGTTGAGCTTGAACTTGCATTTGAAGCAAGTATTGTGAACTTGAGAATGTTTGATAATGGTGAGTCACAACTTGAATCTTTGAGTGCACAATTGATCCTTGCATGAGTAGGTTGAGTCTTTTTGTGTGCATTCATGATTGAGTCTTGTGTACCACTGTTTGAGACATCTTTTTTGAGCTGCTGAACTTGAGTTTTACTTGAGGACAAGCAAAAGTTTAAGTTGGGGGTGCTGATGAGTCCACGATTTGGACTCATTTAGGGCTTTATCCGGATAGATTTAGTGTCCTCAAATGCTTATTTTGTGCCAATAACTGATGTAAAATCCTTGTATTCCAGGTATTTGGATTGAGGAACAAATCATTGACACTAACGAACAAAAAGGAACAAGGCAGCTGAAAGAACAAAGAAAACAAGGAATGTTGATCACCAAATCCATTGGGCGAATCGCCGAGTCGCTATTACCTTGCTTAAAGTTCTAGTGTGCCAAGCCCTGAAGGAGAAAATCAAGTCGGCGAGAGAAAGGAGCAGTCGGCGAGTCGCCGAACTGTTTCGCGATGTAGTGTTAGATCGCCCAAAGTTACTGAACTTGAGGATGCTAAAGGCCAAAGCAAAAAGGTAATGGAACTGACCAAAGGGCAGATCGTCGATCCCAACTTGTTGCACCGAATGGCCCTTCACAACATATTTTTGTCGACTATAAATACATTTTCAAACATTATATTTAGTATCAAAATTTTATTCTGAACATTCATTAGAGTAATTTTTGAGTTTCAACTGAGAAAATTGAGACAATATTCTCCTTAGCTTTGAAGAATTGAAGTTTTTCATTTTTGAGAAATTGGAAGTGGGTCTGTGAA
>NW_006239125.1:428490-447756 GCF_000226075.1 Solanum tuberosum
TTAGCTTTGAAGATTTGAAGATTTCCATTTCTAAGAAATTAGAAGTGGGTATTGAATATTCTTCATCTTAGATGTTTGTAAAGACAATATTAATCGTACCCGGTTGATGGAAACGCATTTCGGTATCAATTCCTATCTTTTTACTATGTCTAGCTAAAACCCCAATTCTTGGGGTGTGGTTATAGGTTGATTTAGCTTATGGGTACTGCTAACTGATAGTTTAAATGTTGTTTAAAAGTGATTTCAATCAGTAATTGTGGTTTAATTTAAAGGGTTGTAGTTGCAAATGCAACTCTACCTTCTTGTTTTTGGCTTGCTCGAGAGAGAGGTTTTAAAACCAAGATTACTGAATTGATGGTCTGTGGGTATTGGGTTGTCATGGGTTCAGCTCGAGAGAGTGAATCCTAAACCCGTGTCCACACATTCAGCTCGAGAGAGTGAATGGACTAAAGCGTAGGCTGTTCTCAATTGCTGCTTGTTGGTGTTCGAGATAAACCAACTTGATTCGGGGTAAATTGTTGGACAGAAAAATTATCCCTACTAAAGTCTATCTTATTCACTGATTTACAGCTATTTACTAACAATTTCAATTGCCCATTTGTCTACCTTAGCCTATAATCCAATCACTTCCCAAGAACCCGTCTCATTATTTGTTAAATCGTGTTATTTGCTGTTGTTGTAGCTGATAATTACAACCAAAACCCCCTATTAGTTGACATTCATGTTACCCTCTAATTTGAATTATGCTTTTATTCGTAAATATCTATTCCTATGATTTACTTGAACATATTCGTAGTTTGCTCTTTATTCTCAAATACTTACCACTCCTTGTAGGATTCAACCCCAACTGATTTAGTTGGATTATATTACTAACTAACGATCGTTGACGCTTAATATTGGATCAAAATGTCTTTGAAACGTTGTTAATCACTGCTGCTTCCCGCCCACCATTGACACATGCGATGCTCTACAAGATAGGCCATCTAGCCCAATCTGCTGATGTACGTGCTTCCCGGGTTGAAGCAGCTATCCCAGACTGATTGAAAGGGCTATTGTTGCTTCCCTAGCTCTTATCCGAGCTGAGTTGTGGGAGCACCAAGAATTGATCAACGCACATGGCCTAGCCTTGGTCGCCCTCACGGAGCGAATTGAGGCAAGTGAGTAGCGAGGTCGCCAGTCCGCTGAGGTTACAACCTTGAGAGCCGATGTTGCTGGATTGAGACGTGATGAGACAGGGGGATCTTGACTCTCTTCTTATTTTACTTTTGAGACATTATTTTATTTTGCATTGAGGACAATGTTAGCTTTTATTTAGCGAGGTGAGGTATCTTCATACCTACCCCCTTGGGTTGTATTTTTATCGTGTTTTGGATGCTTATGTTTGTGACGGTTGGTTTTTGGTTTTTAATGTGAATGTTGGTTTTTTATCCAAATTAAAATTCACCTTTTGATTTTTGCGTTTGTAAATGTGTGTTTGTTCTCTTGCATATTAGAGTATCGGTTGCGATCAATACCGATGACTTGAATAGTGTTCTTGATTGAACAATATGTTTGTGCAAATCCAATGAGGCAAATTTGAGTTTCATAAGTCATGTGTGAACTCCTAGAATCTCATTGTGACTAGCCTATTGTTGATATGAGTCTTGTGATGATCGTTGCACACGAGCTAAATTTGTAGAGTTTTGATTGATGATTGTGTTGAATGATAAGTCCATGATTTGGACTCATTTAGGGCTTCTTTTTAATAGATTTAGTGTCCTCAAATGCAACACTTTGTGCCAGTAACTGATGTAAATCCTTGAATTTCAGGTATTTGGATTGAGGAACAAAGCATGGACACTATTGAGCAAAAAGGAACAAGGTAGCAGAAAGGACAAAGAAAAGAAGGCTTGAGGATCGCCTAATCCATTGGGCGAATTGCCGAATGGCTGATGTCTAGCCTAATGTTCCAGTGTGCCAAGCCCTGAAGGAGAAAATCAAGTCGGGGATAGAAAGGAACAGTTGACGAGTTGCCGAACGGTTTCGCAATACAGTGCCGTATCGCCCAAAGTTTCAAAACTTAAGATGTGGAAGCCCAAAGAAAAAAGGAGATGGAATTTACCAAAGGGCGGATTGCCGAGTGGATCAGTGATCCTGACTTATTGCGCTGAATGGTCCTTCGCAGCACATTTTTGGGCGACTATAAATACTTTTTTAAATTCTTAGTTTAGTGTCTAACATTCAATAGTTTTCATTTTATTCAGTTTTCAAGTTAGAGAGCTTAGAACTGAGTTTTAGAGAAATTTTCTCCTTAGCTTTGAAGTTTTGAAGATTTCCATTTCTAAGAAATTGGAAGGGGTTTTGAAGATTCTTCATCTTAGACCTTTGTAAAGACTATATCAATCCTACCCAGTTGATGGAAACACAACTTGGTAACGATTTTTACCTTTTTATGATGTCTAGCTAAAACCCCAATTCTTGGGGTGTGATTATGTGATTATGGGTTGATTTAGCTGCTGGGTATTGTTAATTGATAGTGTAAATGTTGTTTAAAAGTAATTTCATTCAGCAATTAAGGTTGAAATTAATGGGTTGTAGTTGCGAATACAATCCTAACTTCGTGTGAGAGTTGACTTTGATTCCTTTATTTTTAAATTTTGATGAGCTTTGTGTGGTCATGGACTCATTCTTGATATGAGGGCATTCAAATACTTTTGTTGAGCTTGAATTTGTATTTGAAGCAAGCATTGTGAGCTTGACCTTTATTTGATGATGAGTAGTCATAGTTTGAAACTTGTAGTGCACAATTGAATATTGCTTGGGTAAGTTGAACCTCATGTGCATTCATGTTGAGTCTCAAGTAACACTATTTGCAAATATCTCTGTTGAACTGATTGATCTTATGTTTTACTTGAGGACAAGAAAAAATTTAATGTTGAGTTGTTGATGAGTCAGGGATTTCGACTCATTTAGGGCTAAATATTCAAAGATTTAGTGTCCTCAATGCCTATTTAAGCTCTAACCTGGTGATAAAATATTAATTTGCAGCAATGAAGGCAAAAGAGCAAGTAAGGGCATTACGAGGAAAAAAGTGCGAAAAAGCTGAGAAAGGTTGAAGGAAAGCAAAGATGGTACTCGCCAAAGTCACTCGGCGCCTCGCCGAGTGGACCTTCAGTTCACCTAAAGTTCCAGCAGGCCAGCCCATGGACAAAACCAACTTGGCGAGAACATTGATGGTTCAACAACACACCGAATGGATCAACGATATCGATCTCGATCGCCTAAAGTCACATTAAAAAAGTAGTAAAGGACCAAGCCAAGAAGGTGATGGAAAGGAACACTCGGTGTGTCACCGACTTACTCACTAAGTGACTCCGATGCTGAAATTTTTGGAACGTATTAATGTAATTTTCAAAAGAAGAAAAGAGTTCCCACATTGTCCAATTCTGGATTTTTGATACTAAATATTCTAAACATTGTTCTTACACTTTTTGAGTAGAGATTTAGGGTTTGTTTGATTTTTAGCTTCAATTTGAGCATTTGGAGACTTGTGGATTGTTGCCCAACCTGATGGTAAACATAGTTGGTAACAATTTCCCGTTCTTTATTATGTTTGGCTAAAACCCCATTCTTGGGTGTGTGATTGTGTAGTTTAATGTTTCAATTAGCTTATGGGTGTTCGTATTTACTGATTTTATTGTTGATTTGAAGTGGGTTCAATTAATAGTTTGAGTTTTAATTGATGAATTACATTTGCAAATAGAATTCTTGTTCAATTCTCTAATCTTGCTTGAGAAAGGAGTTTTAGAGTTAAAACTATTAGTTGATGATTGTAGTGATTGTTTTATTATAGATTTAGCTTGAGAAAGTGGGTCTAAAAGCAATTCTACTATTCTAGCTTGAAAAAGTAGTTGGATTAAGGTATTGAGTTGTTTTTATGTGTTGTGCTTGTCGAGGTTTGAAAGAATTCGCTTAATTCATGGTAGTTGATTGAGAAATAGTTGTTGAACCTAAACCTAACCTACCCACTAAAGTTCAATGACTTCTAGTAAATAATAATCACCCATTTAGAGAAATTGGCATTCCATTTTTCACAATCCCAAGAAGCCCTCTCTGCTTGTTTACTCTCGGTTATTTTTAGGTGTTAATTGTTCACCAAATCCCCCCATTTGACATTAATTATCAAACCCTTTTCATTTACTTTATTTATTGCAAAAATGTCTACATATACAAATGATTAGAACACCATTTTACTTCCTAATCGAATTCTTTACTATATCACTCCCCGTGGGATCGACCCCAACTCTTAGTTGGGTTTATACTTGTTAACGACTGGCTACACTTAAAATCAGATGAAGTGTAGTTGAGCACTATCAAAATTCTCTATTAAGTCTAAGGATGGTAATTCATATCAATTGAGGCCTTTGATATATGACTCTAGGTTCAAGTTGGAGGAAGAGACTACTAAAGCCATGGCTTGGAACTTTTTTTCCCTAATTTATAGCCTACATATTTTGTCAAGGAAGCTCTATTTTCACTAGCCTCTATTGTAGGTTCCCCGTTACACTTGGATATGGCCACAATCAACAAAACTAGATCGAGTTGTGCAAAGGTCAAGGTTTTGGTTAATCTATCGACAAATCTTCCTGATCATGTTAGGATGGATATTGAGGATTAGAATACAGGTGCAATAAAGACAGTAAAGGTGAACATACAATACACTAATTTGCCTAAGTATTGTAGGGAGTGCAAGTTACAAGGCCACAATATATATGAATGTAGAGTAATGCACCCATAATTGGAACTAATAAAACATCATGATGACAAAAATGAGGAAAGGAATAGGAGAAAAGAGGATCCAGATAAGCAGAAGAAAGGAGGGAGTAATAACATGCAAAGAGATAAGAGGCCGTAGAAAAAAACAAGTCGAGGCTCTCAACACAGGACATTTTCCCAGGAGTCTCACTAGTGGTAAAATTGTTGGTAATCTAGAGGACTGGAATATTGTCACTAACAAAAAAGGCAAGGTAGCAGGGAACATGGAATATATACAACATGACAACAACAAAGAAAGCAAACAAGAAGAAATGAAGAGTAACAATACAAAGAAAAATCAGTTTGCCACACTTCAAGATACTAATACAGTGGAGGAGGATATAGAGGTCAAGGAAAAAGGAATTAATGCACAAGAAGAGACGGAGAGTATGCTTGATGGTGTCCCAAAAAACCTTAACAGAAAGGAGAAGTAGTGTAGTAATACAAGGGAAAAAATGGGTTTAACGAGCAATAACACAAAGTATGTTGAACAAAATAGTAATGAAAATATGGATGATACAATAGAAAGCTCAAACGAGGGCAGTGATGATATTGAGAACATAAATAAGGCAAAAAATATTGAAAAGGCTCATAATACTGGCCAAACATCGGATGCTATGTACACAAGGAATAAGGAAGTACTTAAGGCAACAAAGGCTCCTAGAAAGGATCAAATTCATAGTAATACTAAGGGCTGGGTGGAAAAAATGTGCAGTCACAATATGAAGATGATAGAGGTATAAATAGAGTAATTTTGAAGGAAAAATATTCTGACCTTAGTGTTGCAAATACTAGTCAGGAAGCTAAACCTCCTTATAAGACTCAGGGAGAGAAGGAAGCAGAAGGTGAAGACATAGGTGGAGAAAGTGATTCTGCATCATGTGATGGAGAACAAGATGATGAGAATTTCAAGAAACAGTCAGATCAAAGTATAAATGAAGAAAGCACAATATTGTCTAGTTGTTTTGTCCAGGTGTAAGAGCAAGAGGCAATTGGAGAGAGGGAAAAATATAGTGTATGGAGCACATACCCAGAAGTTAATGATATTGAGTCACAAAACCAATGGGAAAAACAGACCAACAAAGCAATTTTTGTATCATACGAGTGTGGACAAGTAGTCAAGCATAAGCAATATTCTCTATTGAACTCTTTGAATGATATAGTTACACATCATTGTTACACAAGTAAGGGGACAAAAGTTACTAAATAAACAAACAAGGGGAAGTACATCAGTATACTGAAGATAAAGAGGAAATTATAGTCAGCAAAATTAGGACCAAGTGGCCAGAGAGGCAAGACTATCTCCAAAATCAACAGTTAAGGAGAATAAGAAGAACAAAGGAAAATGTAGCTCTGACTCTGTACAACCTACTAGAGTAATGTCAAAAAAGGGTGGGTCATCTAGTTCTAAATGATGTTAAACACTTTTTTTTGGAATATTAGGTCTGTGAATATACAACAGGCCTTTCACAGAGTTCAGATGCTACATAGACATCACAAGTTTACTTTGATTGCATTAATGGAGCAATTTCAGAATTCAAGACATTCAAAAGTAGAAATGAAGATTGGAGATGAAGTATGCCAATTATAACCAGAATGGTAAAATTTGGCTATTTATGGATGATGAAGTCAATGTTGAAATATTACATGATTAGACTAAATAGATCACCATGAAGTTAACTTTTTAAGCTGATGGGAAGATTCTTATAATCACAACAGTTTATGCAAAATTTGGTGCAATTGATAGGCTTAATTTATGGGATGATTCATATGTATTAGCCAGTAGAATGAACATTCCTTGGCTTGTGGGAGGCAATTTCAATGTTATATTGAACAAGGAATAAAAAATAGGTGGTTTACCAATTTACCCAGCGGAGTATGAAGACTTTGTGTTTTGCTTAAATTTGTGTGATTTGGACGAAATCAACTATAAAGGAAGTCCATTCACCTGGTGGAATGAAAGGGCTAATGATGAGTGCATTTAAAAAATATTAGACAGAATGGTTGTAATCATCATTTTCAGAATTGGTTTAATCAAGTTGAAGTGGATCATTTGTCACGGACAAGGTCAGGTCAAGCTCCACTCCTTCTCTCTTGTGGAGTACAAATCTCTCAATCGGTTAGACCATTAAGATTCTTAAAGTTTTGGACAGAAAATGAAGGTTTATGCAAGTGATAAGAGATAACTGGCAAATAGAGGTGGATGCAGAACTATTTGTCAATTTGAAGCAGAAGATGAAGAGAATAAAGACTAATTTATCTTCATGGCGTAGAGAATGTTATGGTGATATTTTGAAGCAATTCACTATCATGAAAGATATTGTAAGAATTAAAGAATGTCTCTTTGAAGAATTTCCCAATGCAAGAAATAGAGCCGTCCTGCAGAAAGTTCAAGCGAAGATGAAACAATATCTATATTATGAGGAGGAGTATTGGAGACAAAAGGCATTGATTACATGGTGTGTTGAAGGAGACAAGCATACTAGATTTTTTCAAATCCTAGTTAAAGGAAGAAGGAATAGAATATCTCTTAAAAGAATTCAAACTAGTGATGGTGATTGAGCTAAAGGTGGAGAGTAAATTGCAGCAGAAGCTTTAAACTTTTTCCAGAACCAACTTACTGGAGAGAGTGATAGTGATGACGTCCCCTTGATTCAACATGTTCTACAAGATGATAACAGAAGGCTAAATGACATCCTCAGTACTGAGGAAGTTAAAAAAGTGGTATTTGAATTGAATGGAGATAGTTCTAGTGGTCCTAATGGATTCACATGACACTTTTACCAGACTTTTCTGGAATATTGTTGGTGAAGATGTGGTCAAGGTGGTGAAGTTCTTCTTTGAAGGAGATACTCTTCCTAAATCCATCACACACACCAACTTGGTATTACTGCCTCAGAAAGAAATGGAGCAAACTTTTTTGTTTATGAGACCCATTAGTTTAAGAAACTTTCTGAATAAGGTGATATCGAGGGTAATGCATGACAGGATAGAGAATTACTTGCCTTTACTGATATCACACAATCAATCTAGATTCGTGAAAGGGAGAAACATTATTGAAAATGTGTTACTAGTTCAAGAAATTATTATAGACATAAGAAAAAAAGGTAAGCCTGCAAATGTGATAATAAAGCTTGACATGGCCAAAGCGTATGACAAAGTATCTTGGAAGTTTCTCATTAAAGTTATTCTGAAGATGGGATTTGACAATGGTTTTGTGGATAAGATTTGGAGATTGGTGTCCAATAATTGGTACTTTGTCTTAATCAATGGACAAGATCACAATTTCTTTCATTCTACAAGAGGGGTGGAACAAGGTGACCCATTATCCCCAGCCCTTTTTATTCTTGCTGCAGAAGTATTAACCAGGGCTTTAAATGCCTTGTTTGACAACCACCAATTCAAAATCTTTGGACTACCAAAATGGAGTTCCAATCTTCACCACTTCTCCTATGCAGATGATACCATACATTTTGGTTCGGCAGATAAGTTGTCCTTGGAAATGATTATAACACTTTGGGAATATGAGAATCAATCTGGGTAGATGATCAACAAGGATAAAAGCTTTTTATTTGTGTATAACAAGACTTCAAGTGAGATCATACAACAAATAGAAGATATCACTGGCTTTATTATAGGTAAATTCCCTTTCAATTACCTTGGATGCCCTATGCTACATGCTAGAAATAGGAATTATCACCATAGTGAGATTATCAAGAAGGTTAAGAATAATCTACAAGTTTGGAAAGGGAAGCTCATTTCATTTGAGGGAAAAGGCTATATTGATTACAAATGTACTTTAGAGCATGTGAGTTTATCTATTGTCTGCAGTCACACCACCCAAATGTGTGATACATGATCTGCGCAAACTGTTTGCCAGGTATTTCTGGGATAACAGGGAAGAAAATAGAAGAAAACATTGGGTTTCTTGGGAAAGCATGTGTTTACCAAAAGAAGAATGGGGACTAGGGTTCAAATCATTATTTGATGTATCTAAAGCTTTGAGTACAAAGCTTTGGTGGATTTTTAGAACTAGAAAGTCCATATGGACAAATTTTATATGGAAAAAATATTGTAAGAGATACATATCGCAAGTCATGGAATGGAGAGGAGGATCTCAGGTGTGGAAGCATATGTTGGAAATCAGGTGTAAAATTGATCAGGATATTTCGTGGGAACCTAAATGTGGTCAGCCAATATTTGGTTTGACTACTAGACAAAATTAGGGGCTTTAGAGTATGTCCTCCCTTTGTCATTTAATGGTGAAAGATATTTGGAGGACGTTAGTCAGTTAATGCAGCAATGAAGATGGAACAATGAAATTTTGCAACAAACACTGCCTTCGGAGATAGTTGATCACATTAATAAAGAGTTGGTGATTTATGAAGAAACTCAAGAATGGGACATACCTTGGTAGATGCTAACTAGTAATGGTAAATTCACTATTAGGAGTGTTTGGTGATAACGCTCAACTACACCTTTTATCATTCAAGTGTAGGCGGTCGCTAACAAGTATAAACCCAATGATGAGTTGGGGTCGATTCCCCAAGGAGTGATACTTTAAAGAATTCAAGTACAAAGTATCGAAGTGTGCTAATTTATTATAGAATGTAGATAACTAACACGCGACATAATATAAACTGAAAGGTTTTGATTATCAATATCAAGAGAGTTTGATAACCAATTGTTATCAGAAACGACTAACACAGAGTATTAACAATTATAAAGAGGGCCTTAGCAGTGTGTGAGTAATTGAATACTGATTTCACTTAATTGGTAATTATCAATTGCTTTAAGTTGTTGATTTTCAATGGGTAGGATAGGTTTTGAATATAACATCTATTTCTCAATCAGCTATCATGTTTCGAGTGAGTTCTCTCGAACCTCAACAAGCTTCGCAATACAAAACAACCCAATTCCTTAACTTAACCCACTTTCTCAAACTGGGTTGTTGATACGTCCAAACTTACACTTCAATTAAAAAGTATAAATGGGCGAAGTCAATTTATAGAACTGTCACGACCCAAGGCTAGCCCCTAGATGCGACATGGCATACTCGACCCCGAAGGGGTCTTATACAAGCCTTATAGCTCATTCATTGCATAGGTAATAGAAATAGTACGAAATTAAAACTTTTTATTCAAAAACCATACAATCTAAAGACATTTCAAAAACATTTAAATGCAAGCGGAAGTCTATATATCACATGGCCATCTTAGACACAATCTTCAACAAGATAGGGACACGACCCTTTACAATAGAAATTTAAAGTATTCTATTACATGAAAATAAAGAAACTTCTAAAAAGACACTTATCCTCGAACTATGAGGACATACCACTTGATTCTTGGAAGAATAGAAATCCAAGCATTTTAATCTAGGTAGAAACAATCACTTGCCGGAACCTACACTTGTAGTAAAAACATAAAAGAATAGGTTAGCACATAAAAATGTACTAAGTATGATGACCATGCAAAAACATTCTTTTAAAATGACATTTTGGTTGGAATCCAAGCATAATGCCACATTTTAGAAATATCATGAACAATAGCATAAGAGATATCAAATACAAATATAATCATCATACAAGTTATAACATCACATTTGGACAATATCAACATGTAACTCTTTACCTTCACATTTAGCCTTCACCTCAAGTAAACCTCATGCTATACCTTGTGCAATGTATGAATAGCATCCCATACCACCATCCACACTAAGGCACCACATTAGGGTCACCTAAAGAGAACTTACCATTCCTTCCTTTTCACCTTTGCACAATATCCACACATAAGAGACATAACATTTCATAAGACATGACATGGGAAAATAACTCATAATATAACCCAAGTATAGCATGCAAAATCACATTAAGAATTTAAGAGTCAATATTCTTCAATAATTTCATTTAGAGGACTTTCATTCATTAGTCATTAAGACTTAGAGAACTCACTATAGCTCTCTTGAAGCCTACTCGTGCCATGTATGGATAGCATCCCATGTTACTACCCACACTTCATAGAACCTCATAAGAAACTATAATGCACATCTCACATGATGGAAATAATCTTTTAACCGACATAGACCATGAGAGCTAGATCATGGATTCTGGTGTCATGTAACCCCACACCGTAGAAGGTGGTCAACTTGCCTAAGGAAGACCAGTATTTAGCTTAAGTGGATCCACTAACTATCCTATGTGGGCACATAGTTAAGGGACAATGAGATTGCTACTAGATACCCCGCCTCAACTCATGTGAGGGCATCCATCTCAAGAGATTGCTACTAAAAGCCCCGCCTCAACACAAGTGAGGGCTTTCCATCTCATTCAATATCCTCTCAGTGCTTAGCTTACATTCCCATAGAGTATTTTAACATTCATTACATTAAGGGATAAGATATTATTACTAGACAGCCCGCCTCAACTCACGTGAGGGCATCCATCTCAAAGCCATCATTCATTTATTGGATAGCTCATAGATTCAAAGATGAGAATAGCCTTTCATCTAAGAATCCCATTATCGTTCATTAGTGCAAGATCGAGAATATCCTTTCAATCAACATATCATTAGCATTCATTAGAGTACAATTGAGAATAGCCTTTCAATAAGTACTTCATCATTAACATTATCCTTGAACCTCACTCATTCTTCATTCAAGTGTGTGTGTATGAGAATAGCCTTTCACATAATCATCATTATTCACAAGTGTTAATAGAGAGATAACATTCAATCCTAATACAATTAGCTTCTAAACAAGATCAAAACTCATTCTTTTAGATCACACACATGTTCCACATCACATTCATATACACAACATCATGATAATACTTCAATTCCTCACACTATGCCTTCAAGGACATTATCACAACATACAAAGTAATTAAACACCTCCACCTTTCAAGTGGATCAACATCTGTAATACAATTCTACTACAACAAGTAGTTAGGTCAAACTTTCCCTTTCAAGGCTATGATCACAAATCCTCAATTCATCAACAATTAAGCATAGATGATGAAACAATTCAATAACCCAAAGAAATTTAGGCATAATCTATCAACATTCATTCATAATCATCAAGCCCACTTCATAAGTTACAATTTAGGAATCGAGAGAAATCGTGGGTTCATAGAGTATTTTCATATTAAATCATCAATTAAACATCAATATAATCATAATTTATCATTTGAAAACGTTTGATGAAGGAACCCATGAGATTGAGTAAAATCTAGGGTTTTTGAGAAACTTGATAACTTTGAAATCTATTTTGAATGGACTCTAGGGTGAAAGATAACCCTAGATGAAGGATCTCCATACCTTGCTATTGATTCCCCGTGAAAATTGAAGAAGAAACACCTTGAAATCCCTAACCCTAGCTTGAACTTGACCTTGATCTCCAATGGAGTTTCTAGAGAGAAGACTTTTTGGGAGGGAAGGGTTTTGATTAAGGGTTCTGAAATAATGAGGTCTAAAATAGGGTTTTAATGTTTTAATACTCTTAAAATATCTTAATAACCCTAAAATAACCGTCCAAACACTTATTAGGACTTGGGGTGAATTTACCAATTCACCGCTACACTTGCCGCGACTTGACAACAAAACAAGTTCAAACGAGTGCTCCCCATCCACAGACCGTGGATGGGTTGACGCCTCATGCTGTCCCTCCGTCATTTGATTTAGAGACATGGTTTGGGGCCCCTTCACCTAAGGAGGCCATCCACGGGGCGTGGATGGACCTATAAGGCGTGGACCCCTTCCGTAGGTCATCCTATTTTGGGCAGCCTCATGGTTTCCTTGGGGTCTTGGGGTTTAGACTTAGGGTCCTCCTCAAGGACCCTAAGGATGGTCCTTGGGGGATCTTACCTTGACGTCTAACCCCTAAACACCTCAACCATGGCTCGGGACAACATAAAGCGCCATCAAACCTCACACCAAAGTCTAACGCACACACGTTAGGCTCTAGTTTCACTTATTCATTTTAGGGTCGTTACAAGAACTAAACGTGTGTTAAGGTCGATCCCACATAGAATTTCTTTACATAAATGATTTGTCACGACCCGAGAGCACCCCCTAGTCGTAACCGGCGTACTCGACCTCTCGGAGGTCTAATACAAGACTCTTAGCATTCATTCATTGCATAGATACTAAAAACCAGAAGTAATTAAAAACTTTCTTCACACACGAAGATGCTTTCATTAAATAACAAGCGGAAGACTTTCTAGACTTTATACATGATTTCTCAAAACCATTTAATACTTTAGAGTACAACATAGGGACTAAGCCCATAAAAGACTTAAACATAAATAATAGAAATACATCAAAAGGAACATGTAGGGGTATTGTCCTTGAATCTATGAGGACTCACCAAGTCTTCATCTTCAACACTTAGAAACCTATCAAGTAGCCATGACATGTCACCATCTCCCAATCCCTACAGTTTAGTCAAAAAGAGAAAGAAAGGGGTTAGGACAATTAAGTACTAAGTATGGAAACCATGCAAAATCATGCACAACGGACATTTACAAGGAATGTATGCTTTCATATCATATTGATAAAACCTTCACTCCACAAGTATAAGAGACATAATACAAGTAAAACATTCACATATAAGACCATATTCATATCATTTACATCTCAATTAGCACAAGTGTACTATACTTAACAAGATAGCAAAGTAATTCCTTCATTACCATTTAAGCCTCTATCTCAAGTCACCCTAAGCCACACTTAAGTGAATAATGAAGTGACCGCCCATACAACCTTTTCCTATACACCTAAGTGTTCCTAAGAGTTACCATAGACAAGGGTTTTATCATTACATTATAACATACTAAGTCAACATTATTTATAAAGCCAAAACCATCCATACAGATACTCAACATATATCCATATACAACCCATGCTTAATTCTAAAAGAACACCTTAGAAGGAACTCATACTAACTCTTTCAATTTAACCTCTTTCCACCCTATGGTAGGATCACCACAACACTAAACTCCATACTCATCACATCTATGCCCCTTAAAACACCACACTTCATTACCATAGGACCTCTACCTAATATAACCTTAAGACACACTTGAGTAAGACATAAACGACATAGACCATACTAGAGTGCACATCCCATATGATGGGAATAGGCTTAACCGACATAGACCATACTAGCTAGGTATGGAATCCGGAGTCTATCCTACTCCGTGGAGGTTGTTCTACATGCCAAGGGTAGAACTACTAGGCAACCCATGTAGGCACATGGTTTAGGGGATGTCCAAGGAAGTTCATTGTGTCTAATCTCATACTCAACTAGGCCACCTTCCTAGCCACATCCACTCGGTGCTAACCTTATTTCCCATACAATATTCAATCAAGTGTGTACTTAGAGAGGGTTCCTTTTCAAATTCAACCAACTCATAGTACCTCTTCGCAAGAAAGGCCCCATTTCTTAGTCATAGCCAATCAAGGTTCATAAGGATAGCTCATTTAAATTTCTTAGATAAGGATTCTCATGCCGTTCCAGCTCCATCCATGTCTAAGTCTATCATTTCACTCAAGAAGGGAACATCGCCCTAAGGCCCATCCTTCAAGGTTATTCATTTATTTAGGAAAGCTAGACTGATGAAAGGGCACCATTTCTTAGTTCTTCCGATACAAGTCTTGGCCTAGAATTCCTCTTTTAGCATTTATAGAAAGGGCACCATTTCTTAGTTCTAGCCCACTTCACACATTCATGCGTTCAAGACTTTAAGTAACAAGAAGAGACACTTTAGGCTACTAATCAAGTCACATCATTATCATCTGAGGCCACTTCACAATCCAACATCATCACATATATACATCATGAGAAATCATACTTTAAATCACAATGCTATCCACTTTAGATAGGATCATCACAAGATCACATAAACTCATCCACATCATACCTTCACATATATCTTCGAATAAAACTTTACATATAGCTTCATTTATATATAATAATACAACAAAACAACAATACTCAAATAATGCCCTTCATGGCCACATTTATAATTCAAAATCAACAAGCAACACTTCCACCAAAGGTGGATCCAACCTAAGAGGCAATTTTAGCAATATTAAGAGATCAAGCCATCTTGCCACCTTTCAAAGGCCATAAGCCAAAATACTTAATTCCATGCCAATTATACAATATCCATCAAGTTAGGTCAACTTACCCTCTTTCCATAGCTATCTTCATCATCCTCATATTCCAAAAATTAACAATACAATAACAATGATAATAACAATATTAGACTATACAAGCTAAGCCAAACAATTACCCAATAACCAACATAAAGTCTAAATCCCAATTTATGACCATTCAAAGACACTACCTTACATTATACAATTCAATTACAATTTCCAACAATTCAGCATAGCTAAGAGCATATAAGAACAACCCACATCAAACCACTCAATAATCCTTCATCAATTACTCAAAATCAATAGACCCACTTTAGACCAAATTTAGAGAATTTGAGAAAACATGGGTTCATGAAGATTTATTTCTTAAATCCATCAATAATCATTAATAACAACATAAAACATCATTTAAAATGTTTTCATGCAAGAACCCATGCTAGAATTGAAATTAGGGTTTTGTGTTTTTGGAAGAACTTTGAAAACATTTAGATTGAGCTCCTTGAAAGAAAGAATAATCAAGGATGAAGGATCCCTATACCTTAAACCTCATGAATCCCACGATTTTTTTAGAAGAAAACACTTGAAACCTGCAACCCTAGCTTGAACTTGACCTAGCCCTTCAATGGAGTTCTAGAGAGAACTTTAAAGGAGGGAAGGGTTTTTTATTTTTTGGGAAATATGAAGAATGAATTCTAAAATAGAATATAAATGTTTAAATACCTTTAAATTACTTAAAAACACTTAAAACAACCGTCCATGCATTTAATTGGCCAAGGGTGGAATTTACGAAACCACCCTTGGCTTGGCCGTGTCACTTGACAGCTTGAAGGTGTGACCTACGACTGCACACCTACGGACCGTAGGTGGAGTGACGGGCCGTCATGTTGGCTCGTCGTTTGTGATAGAGACTTGGCCATGGGAGCTAAGGCTCCCTAGGCTAAGTCTTGACTTACGGAGCAAGTCCATGAGCCGTAGATCAACTTACTGGCCGTGGTTTGCTTTTGTAGATCACCTAGGATTGGCAACTTAGGGTCCTCCTCAAGGACCCTTAGGGTGGTCCTTAGGGAGTCGTACCCAGACGTTTAACCCCTACACACGTCCATCTATACATAGGAACCATCACCACATGATTTCATCCTCAAACAACACATCAAACTTTGACGACACAACACTAGGACACACTAGCTCCTAAGACTAGTTTCCGAACGTCATGTTCGTCTCTTGATGTTTGACTTCAAAACTCACTAAACTACCCCTATAAAGTCATGACTCATCATATTAACAAGTTACACACTGCCTCACACCAACACACACTGATTTAGACCATAAACACAACATAACCAACCATCAAAACACATGAGAGGCTCTAGTTCTTCGTATTTCTTTTTTAGGGTCCTTACATTATCCCCCACTTGGGAACATTCGTCCTCGAATGACACTTAAGCACTTGTCAAGGAAAACGACCAAAGTAAACAGCCCATACTCATGCATACCATAATATAAACTATACACACAATAAAGACGAACATCACTCCACATCAAAGTCCAACAATAACCTCATGCAATTCAAGAAAGTAGGCACAACATCTACTAACTCCTTATGCATCATCTTTACCTTCTCTCATACTATTGGAGGAACTTCCTTCTCCGAATAACATCATGCTCATTCAAACATCATCAAGCACATCATGCAAATATCTCATCAATGCACAATTATGCAACATTTACCTTAAGGCACATTTAAGCAATTCTCTCATAAGGGCTCAATATGCAACTTCTTAATAACAAATAAGGCATGCTAAGCAAGTGAACTCATGCAGCATTTAGGCAAATCATTATAGATGCACAGCAACATGAGGAAGATAACTTTATGAAAACTCATTTTCTCACTTTAACAAGAATTCATTTAAAACATGCCTAATATAAGGAGACCATGGAAAACTCTTTTTCACCTAAGACTCCAAAACATGCTACAAGCTTCTAGGAACTCTTTGTTTTAGGCTTGAATAGTCACATAAAGAAAAGGTAAGGATATCAACACTCCTCAACCCCCTCACTACTCAACATACCATCTCCCACTTAAGGGTAAACCAAGCTAAGGTCAACATGGACATGCCATAAGAATCTCAAAGGAGAAACCATCAATCTTACCAATAAACATTCTCACCCAACTCTTCAATTCACTAAACCTCTTGTAATGAGAACATCTTTCAAGCCTAACTTATGACTACCAAAGATTCCCAAAAGCCTTACCATGTAGCCACAATATCCCCCCTCAGAAGGAACTCATACTAACTCCTTCAATTTCACCTCCTTCCACCCTATGGTAGGATCACCACAACACTAAACTTCCATACTATTCACACCTATGCCCTTTAAAACACCACACTCCATCATCTCTTTCAACATATCTCAACTCAACATATATAAGTCAGATTCTACTAACAACACACGAAACCATAAAGCAACTCATCCAACCTAGATTCATCATCACAATCTTTCACACCACCTTCATCAAGTCACAAAGCCATAGTTGGCATCACAACCAATATATTCCTCTCCATCAATCGTTGCAACAACATCTCAAAGGTCACAATGTAAGGACCATCACATAAGGAACAAAGGAAGACATTATAGAGAGAAACTCTATGGCATGACTAAAAGAATGAAGAAGTGAAACTTTCTTAGAACCCAATATCCTCATATTCATAAGGTGGCGCGCTTTACATTATGAACATGACTCTACTAGATGTGGTTATGAGACAATCTAAGACCATACCGGGAATCTTATGCTCTGATACCAAGTTTATCACGACCCGAGAGCACCCCCTTGTGGTAATCAGCGTACTCGACCTCTCGGAGGTCTAATACAAGCCTCTTAGCATTCATTCATCACATAGATACTAAAAACCATAAGTAATTAAAAACTTTCTTCACACACGAAGATACTTTCATTAAATAACAAGCGGAAGACTTTCTAGACTTTATACATGATGTCTCAAAGCCATCTAATACTTTAGAGTACAACATAGGGGACTAAGCCCATACAAGACTTAAACAAAAATACTGAAATAAATCAAAAGGAACATGTAGGGTATTGTCCTCGATCTATGAGGACTCACCAAGTTTTCATCTTCAACACTTAGAAACCTATCAAGTAGCCATGACATGTCACCATCTCTCAATCCCTACACTTTAGTCAAAAAGGTAAAGAAAGGGGTTAGCACAATTAAGTACTAAGTATGGAAGCCATGCAAAAACATGCACAACGGACATTTACAAGGCATGTATGCTTTCATATTATTTTAATAAAACCTTCACTCCATAAATATAAGAGACATAATACAAGTCAACATTCACATATAAGACCATATTCACATCATTTACAACTCAATTGGCACAAATGTACAAAACTTAACAAGATAGCAAAGTAATTCCTTCATTACCATTTAAGCCTCTATCTCAAGTCACCCTAAGCCACACTTAAGTGGATAATGAAGTGACTTCCCAAGCAACCTCTTCCTATACACCTAATTGTTCCTAAGAATTACCATAGACAAGGGTTTTATCATTACATTATAACATATTAAGTCAGCATTCTTTATAAAGGCATAGCCATCCATACACATACTCAACATATATCCATATACAACCCATGCTTAACTCTAAAAGAACACATGCCATTTCATTACCATAGGACCTCTACCTAATATAACCTCAAGACACACTAGAGTGAGACAAGAAGTGACCACCCATACAACCTCTTCAATCACACTTAAGTCTTACTAAAAATTACCATTGATAAGGACATTTCCTTTACAACATAACATCAATAGACCAACATTCTTTAAGAAAACCATTTAAGAGACACACAAGCATAAATGAGACAATCACATAATAGCCCTAAGGCTTAGGGAACTCACTTTAGTATCTTCTAGGCCTACTCGTGCCATGTATATGTAGCATTCCATAGTACTACCTACACTTTGTAGAACCTATCCAATAGCTAGAGTGCACATCCCATATGATGGAAATAATCCTTAACCGACATAGACCATACTAGCAAGGTATGGAATCCGGAATCTATCCTACTCCGTGGAGGTTGTTCTACTTGCCAAGGGTAGAACTAAAAGCAACCCATGTAGGCACATGGTTTAGAGGAAGTCCAAGGATGTTCATTGTGCCTAATATCATGCACAACAAGGCCAACTCCTAACCACATCCACTCGGTGCTTAGCCTTGGTTTCCATAGAGTATTCAATCACATATGTACTAGAGAGGGTTCCTTTTCTAGTTCAACAAACTCATAGTACCT
>NW_006239125.1:448501-458712 GCF_000226075.1 Solanum tuberosum
CATTCAATAATCATTCATCAGTTACTCAAAATCAATACACCCAATTTAGGCCAATTTTAGAGAATTTGAGAAGACATGGGTTCATGAAGATTTCTTTCTTAAAACCATCAATAATCATTAATAACAACATAAAACATCATTTAAAAGGTTTTCATGCAAGAACCCATGCTAGAATTGAGATTAGGGTTTTGTGTTTTTGGAAGAACTTTGAAAACATTTAGATTGAGCTCCTTGAAAGAAAGAATAATCAAGGATGAAGGATCCTTATACCTTAAACCTCATGAATCCCATGATTTTTTTTAGAAGAAAACACTTGAAACCTACAACCCTAGCTTGAACTTGACCTAGCCCTTCAATGGAGTTCTAGAGAGAACTTTTTAGGAGAGAAGGGGTTTTTTTTTTGGGAAATCTGAAGTATGAATTCTAAAATACAATATAAATGTTTAAATACCTTTAAAATACTTAAAAACACTTAATACAACCGTCCATGCATTTAATAGGCCAAGGGTGGA
Source organism: Solanum tuberosum (assembly GCF_000226075.1). Classification (NCBI taxonomy): domain Eukaryota; kingdom Viridiplantae; phylum Streptophyta; class Magnoliopsida; order Solanales; family Solanaceae; genus Solanum; species Solanum tuberosum. Next base: position 449,014 of record NW_006239125.1, read on the forward strand.
ATTTACCAAACCACCCTTGGCTTGGCCGTGTCACTTGACAGCTTGTGGGTGCGACCTACGACTCCACACCTACGGACCGTAGGTGGAGTGACGGGCCGTCCTCTTGGCTCGTCGTTTGTTATAGAGACTTGGCCATGGTAGCTAAGGCTCCCTAGGCTAAGTTTTGATTTACGGAGCAAGTCCACGAGCCGTTGATCAACCTACTGGCCGTGGTTTGCTTTGGTAGATCACCTAGAATTGGCAGCTTGAGGTATAAACTTAGGGTCTTCCTCAAGGACCCTTAGGGTAGTCCTTGGGGAGTCATACCCGGACATTTAACCCCTACACACGTCCATCTACACATAGGAACCATCACCACATGATTTTATCCTCAAACAACACATTAAACTTTGACGACACAACACTAGGACACACTAGCTCCCAAGACTAGTTTCTAAACGTCAGCCAAACCCAATCTATATGTAATGTCATAGGATGAACAATAGATGTAATGTCATAGATTGGATGAACAATAGATGTAATGTCATAGGAAACACAACACTGGTTTTCTTTATTTATTGAAACACCGTAACTGAGCTTCATGTATTTTAGTCTTTACAATTTATAAGCGAGTTGACTATATCTAACACTTCTCAGTCTAGTTAGATAATTTTCACTCAATTCCTCTCGGTCTTTGAGTGTTTAACTAATTCTACCCTTGCATTCAATGATGTTAAAGGTCTCTTCTCTCAAACTCGACCTTTAACGCCATTTTATCAGATTAACTCTGCATTTTCCCAACTATCTATTTTCTCTCGAACAATCGATAGATACAGGCTGACTCTAGTGCGTGCACTCATTAGAACAAATGAATAATGAAAGCCGAGTTAAATATTTCAAATATAATTCACCTTCTACTAATTTTACAATTTCACAATTAGATTTCTGTCATATTTCCCACAATCCCAGTTGTGGTGTTTAGCCACTCATGATTTTCACTAAATGAACAGAGATCTGTAATGAAAACATTAAGAGAGTTGACTTACGACAATCTGCAAATTCAACGAACGATTGATATTTAGAAAATCCGAATCCAACTTCCAAAATCGATTCAATGTTAATCGATAAAAACCAAGGTCAAAAGTATTCAAAACTTAGTTGCTCGTTCCAGATCTGACGAGATAAAAACTAAAAACGACCTTGTAACACCCCAGAAACTAGTAAGTTGAACTAGTGAGTTCTAGAGCCTTTTGTAAGAGGTTTGGAGTGTTGTATTAGGATTCAAAGTTGTGAAAACGATTCCCGTACTGAGAATAGGGGTTTAAGGGTTAGGGCGTCAAGGTACGACCCCCCAAGGACCACCCAAGGGGTACTTGGGGAGGACCCTCAAAGTAGCCCTAAATCTACAATTTTAGGCAGCACCTACGATTGGCCACCTACTGGCCGTAGGTGGACCCACACCCCCTAGGTGGGGGTTGTGGATCAAGGCCTGCAAAGGCTTGCCATGCTGAGCCGAAGGTGCAATCCACGAAGTTGCAGCACGAGCCGTCAACCCACCCACAGTTAAGGGAGGTCGGTTAGTTAGTTAATTAGCCACCTATAAATACTTAATAGACCCCTAAAACTAAGTCATTAACTCATTCATCTAAGAACCCACTTCCTTTCAAATATTTCTCTCTTTAGAAGCAAACAAGAAGAAGAAGAAGAAGAAGAGGGGCAGCAGCTAGGGTCGAATTCACCATTGATTCAAGATTTGTTTAGGGAATTGAAAAAAAGGTATGTTTAGCTTATTCATATATGGGTTATTCCCCCATAGATCCCCCTTAGTTTCCCTCCCCCACCCCCACCCCCAATTGTGATGTCAAAAACCCAATTCTAGCTAAGGTTGTACTTATATTGTGGGTAGGGTTTGGGTATGATTCCAATCTAGTGGATAACACCCAATTATGATTGATTTAGAATTTTTTTGTATATTATGATGATTTCATGTAATTTATATGGTAAACCCTAATCTAAATTGATGAATGTGATAATTATGGGTTTATGCCATTAGAGGCAAAGTTGAAGGTTCAAAGGTGATCTTCCTAAATCAATGTCATGTATACTAATTGATCAAGGTTAGTATCATGTAATCATGAATTTAACTAGACTTTATTGAATAGGAAGGATCTAGACTTGTAAATTTAGAATTGAACCTTTATGAATCAATTATGACTAGAATCACTTAGTAGTAAAGAATGTAATTGAATATCTTGTAATTTAGACATGAATTATGATAGAATGAAGTTAAGCTTGAAAGTAGGTCTTATAGCCAACAATGTTAGGGATTTGGGGATAAATCCAATATTATGTAATTGTGTTGTGGATTGCTTCTCTCTTACACACTTAGGCATGAAGATGCTAGGAGATCCAAGGTTATCTCACATAGAAGGATTCTAGTTTGGCTTAATAACCTAAAATGAATCAAAGCATGTTAGACTAGAATAGCTTGAAGTTGTGATGTATGATCCTTTCATATATAGCTTGGCTTAGTAGGAAAAGACCAAGGTTGATAGCTTGGGATGGAGGATCTACACTCTCCTAAGGTATAGCTTGACTGGACATTGTAAAATGAATTTCATGGTACCATGAGTTAGGAGTAGTCATGGTAGCCTAGGATTGAGGATTTATACTCTCCTATGGGTAGCATGAACTAACATTGTTAGGATGCCTTCATGGTAGCATGACTTGGTTTGGCCAAGACCATTTCATGGTAGCTTAGGCTTGATGACTTATACTCTCCTAAGGGTATCTTAGGATTGAGGATCCACACTCTCCTAAGGGTAGCTTGACCTTGCATTGTAGGATGCATGTCAAGGGTAGCTTGAATTAGGTTAGTCATGGTAGCTTGGGATTGAGGACTCATACTCTCCTAAGGATAGCTTAGGATTGAGAATCATACTCTCCTAAGGATAGCTTGCATTTGTATCATAGTATATTTGTAAGGGTAGCATGACTTAGTTGGTCTAGGACTATTTCATTGTAGCTAGGATACAACACTTGTACCTCCCCTAGAATAGCTTGGACTTGCATGATGGTGTGTATTCCAAGGTAGATAGCTTAGCTTAACTTAGTTATGTTAGTAGGATGATAGCATGGTCTAGCCTACTAGGGGGTTATTCCTTGGTAGCCTTGAAGAGGTAAATAGAATAGAGGGACTAGTCCCCCACTAGTGAACATTCATGATAGTCTAAAGGAGTACTTAGTGTGGGTAGTAGTATGGGATGCTATCCATTCATTGCACAAGTATGACTTAAGGCTAGGTATGAAGGGTTCCCACATATAGTATAAAATTAACTTGGGTTGTTGATATAGTTGCCTTCCAAGATATGATTGACTAAAGGTGATAGTTCCGTTGTCTATATGTAGTAAGCCAATAGTAAGACCAAAAGAGGGTGAATATGACTAGGATGACTTCAAGGTTATGCTTAGTGTGAAGGGTAGTACGGGATGCCTTTCATACATTGCACAAGTGTGACTCAGGGTTACTTAGGAGTATGGTACCCCTATGGTAGAAAAGCTTAATGACTTAGACCATGTATATAGACTATGATTAACATGACCAAAAAGGGATACTTGGCTTGGGTGGTATTATGGGATGTTCTTCTTGCTTTGCACTCGTATGCTTTTGAGGTTACTTGAGAATGGTGCTATTATGATATACATGACTAAGAGTCAAATATGCTTGTATGATTATGACTTATCTCCTATGCTCATTAACTATGTCTTATGTTGACTTATGCTTATATGATGCTTATGTTGGAGACCATGCTATGACTTTGATGATTATGTTATTACTATGTTATTATCTCTTATGCTTATGTCTTATGTTGACTAACCATTTTGAGATGCTCTTATGATGTTGTGCTAGCTTTAATACTTGGTACATTTTGTACTAACGCATATTGCCTACATTCTAATCAAATGTATGGATTTGGAGGTTGAGTTACTTTGGAGGCCAGGTTTCCAAGAAGCAAGAGGGGAGTTGAAGAGTTTGGTGAGTCCTCATAGCTTCGAGGACAAACCCGTTATGTTCCCTTTATGTCATTTCTTTTTGTTTTAGACATTTGTATGGGCTGCGTCCCAAGACTTTTTATCAAGAGTTAAATAGATGGTTTGAGACAAAGATGTAGCAAAGACCTCCGCTTGCTTATGAAAATGTTTTCGATTGTATGGTTTTAAAGAAGTTTTAAATTTTCCCATATTTTATTCTATTACCTATGTTATGATGCTAAGGGCTTGTATAAGACCCCTTCGGGGTCAAGTACGCCATGTTACATCTAGGGGGTACCCCTGGGTCATGACAGACCTAATTAATTCAAATAATTAATTCTTTGAGTAGGTTTAAAAAGAGTCCTACTCAAAGCAGGACTGCTCTGTCGCGCAACTTCACGAGTGCCACCACGGCCCATCAAGGGCTTCACGGTCTGTGAAGCCCTTCGTGGTCTTCTCTTGCATTTCTCCAAACTTGGGTCTTCAATGCCTATACACTGAAAAGTCTCCACGGATATCACCACGGATCGTGACAATGACCACGGTTCGTATAAGTTCCTGTGGTCTTCACTTGGCCAATTCAATCCTCATCTTTTTGATACCTATTCAGAGGAACACCTTCACGAGTACTTCCAAGGATCGTTGTGAGGACCACGACCCGTGAGGTCATCTGTGGTCTTCAGTTGGTATTTCCACTATTGATCCTCTCAAAACCTGCTCACTGGAAAGGCATTCACGACCAACATCACTGTTCGTTACAAGTACCACGGCCGGTCTAGGTGCCCGTGGTGTTCCCTTGATCACACTCATCTTCTGCTACTTTTTCCATTTTTCCACATAGGTGAGAATCTGTCTAAACATTCAACAATCACATCAAAGCTTATAAAAATACACTCAATTCTATTATTAATCCTTAGTTTTGAGCATTGCATGTGCCAATATGTCATGGCACATCAACACCCTCAACTTAGAACCATTACTTGTCCTCAAGTGATGATAAAGACAAACATTCGACTCTTCAAAACCCACGGATATTATCCTAATCATGCAGCAGCCTTCTCAACCACAACTTATATCCAAAACCATCAATCTAACATGCAAGGATCAATATATGACATCTCATTACTCACAGTTGACCATCAAATGCAATCACTTTGTCCTCACACCAAAGATGTCCCTCACTCATGAAAATTGGGACTAAGTTCTACGCTCACACTCTCAAAGAACTTCTAACACTAACAACAAAATACCATAGGCTTGCCCTTGCTTTGTACGCTCTATGTTTCAAACAACCGAAATAGGATCACTGTAGGACTTTATCAGCTTGTAACATAGGCTCAGGCTAGGGAGTGGATTTTTGGGTTTGTGAGTGACTAGTACCGTGGTTCTCCAATGTTTCATTTGGACATAACTCTTTCTGAGCGATTTCCTCTTTTTCTTCATATCAGTACATCCCAGCAACCATTATTTTTTTATTTTTTTTATTTCACATTTTGTGCTTTCAATTAACTAGGTGAACCTTGTTTTTCACTTTTCCTTTCTGCTCGCGTTGTAATCACCCTCAACTTAGGCTTTTGTCCTGAGTTGTGACATCGTATCTTTGGAGACCCAAGGATATGATATTTAATGAGTAAGAACAAAATTGGTTTTCAGGTTCAACTGATCTGCTTTTTATTTGGTTGATTTATTTTTGGCTTTTGAATGGCTTAGCAAAAATTGCCTACTGATCCTTTCCTATCTAGTTATTGTCAGATTTAAGCAAGACTACTCGAGCAACTTCTAGTTTCTGCCTCTAGCGTTAGACTTCAAGCAAACCTCACAGACACATGACACATGACTACATTTTCTAGTTTATTAGTTCACCAATTTATTTTCTAGACTAGCAAGGTTCAACCTATAAGTACCTAAGATGTCATCTAAAGAGCCTAACAGTCAAATTTCATATTAAGGCCATCATTTCAAACATAACTAATTGTTGCATAGCTCAACACACAAAAACTTCACATTTTCATCAAAAACCAAACACACCAATCACAGTTTATCAGTCAAACACAGAGTCAACCTCCATTCATTCTAACAACTAAAATGGCAGGTTGCTCACCACCCCCTCCCCAAACAAAAATACTTTGCCCTCAAAGTTAATAAAGTAAAATAATACAGGGCTGTAAGGAGGGGTCATACGTACGGCGCACTAGGTGCCGGTAGCCGGATCAGCGTCGGGACCCTTATCAACTGGTGCACTCTCATAAACCAGCTCTGGCTCAGACTGGCTACCACTAACTAGGACAGGTACTCTGCTACCAGAAGCGCCAGCTAATACCGCATCTCGTTGTTGTTGTGCAAGTGCTTCATCTTCTCTTGCCTTTTTCCTCGAAGCCTTGTCAGATTTTTTGTGTTGTCTTCTTTCTTCCTTGGATAGGTCAGTCGACAGCTCCTCATCAGACTCTTCAGCTTTGTGTTTTCTCTTGTTGGGTTTGCTTGTAAGGAGTTCACCCTAGAGATCATGATGGGATTGAGAGGTAGGTGCCTTACTGAGAAATTGCATCAAGGATTCTGGCATGACCGGAATGGGTACTTGTACCGGCATTTTAGCCAGTTTAGCAACTTGAGCTCTCATCTCGACCAACTGCTTCTTGAACTCATCAGTACTGACTGACCCGATAGCCTGCAACTGAGATTGGACATGGACCTCCAAGACATCCATCCTGTCTTTTAAGACAACCAGTGATACGCTCAAATTACACTTCCCTAAAGAAGTATAAGTGATCGTTATCAAGTAAAGAACCCAACTTGGAGGTTGGGGTCGATCCCACGAGGAATATGGTTCAGACTTAAATTTAACTCACTTTTATATTTGTTTAGTCAACTTATTTCCGAGACAAGTAAATAAAGGCGGGGGGGGGGTTGAAAATAAATAACCGATTGTTGATCAAGTATCAAGTGAGCAAGATTCAAGCTTTGTTGTTATCAATAAGAGAGAGAAACTAGGGAATATCTGTTCCCCATAAGCTCTTAACGCAGTAATCCTAATAATATTAATCCTTTCCTAGTGTTTTAAATACAAAGTTGGTAAGTTAGGTATCCCTAAGTGATTGGTCCTCCAAATAGAGAATTTCACCCCGCACCTTGTTCCGGCTACGAGTGTATAATTTACTAACCCTTAACTTTACCACAGATTAGACATCACATCAATGTATGGATTAGTTTTCACCCTCGTACCAATTGATATTAGACTATTAGATAGTATCACACTAAATCTCTGTTGATAATTCTTTTCTTATTAACTACATCCTTGGTCCGGCAAATAGCAACAAGGCGATTTTTAACGCGTGCACTCGTTACAAAGACTTCTAAGCGAAAGAATTATCAATGTATGCATCAACCCTATTCAAGAATTACTTAGTTATTATTCATACGTTGTTAATTGCTCATGAATCCCACAACAATTGTTGTGGATTTAGCAACTCATGCTTGAAAGAACACAATTCATGTTTTGATAATAAGAATTCACGAACTTACGTTTAGAGTAGAAGAAACCTGAAATCTAGAATCAAATTCCAAAGCAAAAATCCTATAAACCAAAATCAGGAAATCAAATTGCCAAAGTTTGCAAGTTAATTCCCAAGAAAATATCAAGAACTAAAAGTATGCAATGGTGTCTAACCCCCAAAAACGAGGTTTACATGCCCTATTTATAGAAAAACATGTCCTAAATAAAAAGGAAACAAAATAAGGAAATAATCTTTCTGGACACGGCTTTGATCGAGGACTCGACCTACGGTTCGTAGGTCCCTTCCGTTGGTTAAAACTTAGACTTTTTCTGCAATAACTGCAACCTTCAACTCCTAGTTAATCACTGACAGACATGTAGGATGGACCGTAGGTTGTCCTACGGAGCGCGGGTCCTCTTCTGTGGCTCCATACTTAGGATTTTCATCAGGTACTAGAACTTCACCTCCCAGTTCATCTTCTACGGACGTGCAGGACGGCCCATGGGTCGACCTATGGTCCGTAGGTTGCTTCGTTGTTCCACACTTGGTCAGACTTTCCTAAAGCTCCTATCTATGCCCACCATCGACGGACCGTCATAGGACCTACGGTCCGTAGGTCCCTCCGTGGATGGCCAGTTCTGCAGATTCTCAGTTGTCATCTCAGTTTACCACGTCCAAGCCTATTTCCTGCAAACATCATACAAAAAACATTATTTCTAATACAAAATGGCCCTAGACACACACAACTCTTAAGTGAAATGTATTAAAAATACCATAAACTCACGGTATATCAACACCCTCAACTTAAACATGTTGTTTGTCCCTTTGCGACACACTAACACTATAAACGACACTTGCGTACAAGAAGACATACAAACTCAAGCAATCACATGGCCATTTCAATCCACTCCATTTTCTTAGTTCAAAATCTTTTCTCTTAGACTCAACAAGATAACTCATGCGGATCAAGATATGATAGAGATCGACCAATATACACCTCAACATACAGTTTTCACAATCACCAAAGTACCAATTTTCTTACAATGTAACTGGTGCCCTCACTTCAAACGAAATCCTTTTCACACAGAAGATATGAATTTTGATTTTTTTAGGATTCAAGCAACACTCACGTTGAGAAGTGACTTCAAGTACAATTAGTGTTCAATACCATAGCCTTGCCCTTTTTTACTGCTTAGACTCTCCAAACTAGTTGCTAGGATCACTATAGGACTTTCTTAGCTTGTAACGTAAGCTTCGGGTCAGGTGTGGTACATTTGGGTTCTTTTTAGTGACTTTCTTCCCTCCTTGACATTACATTAGATTTTTACCTCTTTTCTCAACCTATTTTTGACATCCTTTCATTTTACTTTCTTTCCCTCAACTCTTGTCAACATGGATGTGACTTTTGACTTTGTTGCTCTTATTCTTCACTTTTTTCTTTTTCTTTCACTTTATTTTTCATTTTTTTCTTTTTGTACAAAGTCACATCCTCTTCTATCTTTTCTTTTTCTCTTTTCAACAAAAAACTCTTTTCATACCCTATTTTTCTTTCGGTTTCCTCTTTCATTGCCACCCTCAACTTATGGATTTTACATTAGTTGAGGTGCACAATATCTGTTGTCGGACCAACACCAATATTGAGGTAAATTTTTGCATTAGCCACCCTCAACTTAGGCTTTTGGCCCAAGTCAAGGTGCACATGTCCAAGGAGGGACTGGGGCCAAAACACTTATTTTAGGGAAGGTGAGTTAGGTGAATCAAAAGAAATGGTCTATTTTAGGATCAAATATTTGGATCAAAGGGAACATTGATTTCATTTGGTTGGATCATTTTAGGCTTAAGTGGACTAATTTGAACAAAGGCCCATGATCACTTCCCAACTTCTAGCCTAGATCATCTTAGCAGGACCAATGGGGTAGGTTCTAGATTGGCACATACTGTCTAAACATTCAACTTTTCTGACACACTCTTGTCACATTGTTTCATTATCAAATTATCAGATTAGCGTGTTCAAGTTTTAGCTTAAGTCATGATGTCACATCAGTTCTTATCATGTCACATTGAGATCCAATACATTCAACTCATCAAGACTAAAGATCTAGCACAATTCAACATTTTTGGACAGGGATAATTTTTGTCATGCATGCCATCATGCTTTCATTTTTCTACTTACTCCTACACATACATTCCTAAACAT
>NW_006239125.1:458838-468553 GCF_000226075.1 Solanum tuberosum
AGGCAAGAAAACCCAAGAGAGGATTATGAGTTGGGTTTACTCAGACTTCACTCTATCACTCACTATGCTTGGGGCCCATAGTACCTATAGAAGCTTAGTTAGTACCAAAACAAGCCAATAACACACTCAAAAATTTTGAAGAACAAGAACTAAACCAAAACTAAAACTAAAAAAAAATTGGATAGTAGTAGAACTATCCACCTACGGTGGGTACCTACGGTCCGTATATGAAAGTTCCCAGAAGTTGAGTCTCTGATGTGAACCACGGACATGCAGAACAGTCCGTCGATGGAACGATGGACCGTAGTCCACCTCCATGGTTCCACACTTGGTGATTATTTCATGTGCAACAGACCCACTTACTCCTACACATACATTCCTAAATATGCCGGTTCAACAGAAATTAAACAGTCTCTTGGGGGAAAAGAACATAGGCAAGAAACCCAAGAGAGGATTATGAGTTGGGTTTACTCAGACTTCACTCTATCACTCACTATGCTTGGGGCCCATAGTACCTATAGAAACTTAGTTAGTACCAAAACAAGCCAATAACACACTCAAAAATTTTGAAAAACAAGAACTAAACCAAAACAAAAACTAAAAAAAATTTGGATAGTAGTAGAACTATCCACCTACAGTGGGTACCTACGGTCCGTGGATGGACCTACGGTCCGTATATGAAAGTTCCCAGAAGTTGAGTCTCTGATGTGAACCACGGACATGCAGAACAGTCCGTCGATGGAACGATGGACCGTAGTCCACCTCCGTGGTTCCACACTTGATGATTATTTCATGTGCAACAGACCCACGAACCTGACCTACGGTCCGTGGACCGGGTTTCGTGGGTCAGTTCTATGCCAGGTTTCAGACATGCCTTATTTTGTACTCATTATTTCAACAAACCAATTAATCAACCTAGGTCTAATCATTCATTTTAACTTAATATAAAGTAGTTTGTCATCCTTAGAGTTCCGATTACTCACAATTTGACTTTTTAACATAACGAACTAGGAACCCTAAGTCAAAACTTCCATTTAGACCTTTTACCTTGATTCCGTTAGTTTTAATAACCTACACACTCACATACCATTGAACCAAGGGTTATTCTAGCATACAATGCAACATTTAACTCTAAAATTAACAACCCTAACAACCCAAGGTCAAGTTCCACTTCATGACCTCATGATTTGAACAATGAACAACAAAATTCAGAGTTAGGGGAAGTCGTTTTACCATACAAGTAAGTGAAGTGGGTGAGTCTGTGATTGCAATGAAATCCTTAGACCTTTTGCTAGCCCTTCTACACCACAGCCGAACTGTGGAATTGTTGGGAAATGGAGAGGAGGGATTTGAAAGAGAGAAGAATGATATGGGAATTTGAGGAGATAAATGGGGAATGATTTCTGGGATATGGGAGTTAAATAGAGTGATTGTGGGAGAAAAATGTTTAAAAATGGTTGGGAGGGAGTTTTGAATGTGGAGAATGAATTAAAACTGAGAGGTTTTATTTTATAAGGTATCCGGGTCGGGTCGGGCAAACCCTAGGTTTTGGACCACGAGACCTAGTCTACGGTCTGTGGGTCGACCTACGGAGTGTAGTTCACTCTGACACTTAGAATTTTAGAAGACTTACCTGGGGATCTACTGACACCATCCACGGACTGTGAATGGACCCACAGACCGTCGATGGGGTCCATAGACCTCTGCACAACCTTTTTCTGCAGATTCAGCTTGTCATCCCTGCACACGTAACAACCATTAGGACTTTCATTTTATATTTTCTGGACACTTTTTAGACACGGACCCTATTCTATAACTAGCCAACACTAATACAAAAATTAAACACCTATCTAAAGAGTTACAGAAATTAAAATAGAAGAAGAAAACTCCTAAATCGAAAAGAAAAACCTATAGTTGGCTAGATTGTACATCTTGGGTTAACTCCCAAGCAGAGCTTGATTTAACGTCGCGGCACGACGCAGGACCCTTGGGTACTCAGACTTCATCAAGGTAATAGGCCTCAATCACTTCTTGAACACTCTCCAACTTTCCCATATAGACTTGATCCTTCTTTGCCTGTTCACCTTGAACCTTGTTCCCTCCTTGTTCTCAAGATCGACCGCTCCATGTGGAAACACTTAAGTGACTATGAATGGTCTAGTCCACTTGGACTTGAGCTTGCGAGGAAACAATCGCAGCCTTGAGTTGAATTAAAGAACTAGATCACCCACAACAAATTCACGCTTGTCAATCTTTTGATCATGATACTTTTTCACCTTTTCGTTGTACAAGGCTGAACTTTCATAAGGTTTTAGGTGAAACTCATCAAGCTCATTCCGTCATTCACTTTTTGACTTGATGCGGTGCCCCAATCAAAATTCAACTTCTTTAGCGCTCACATAGCCTTATGGTCTAACTCTACCGGCAAATGACACGACTTCCCATATATAAGTTGGTAGAGGGACATACCTATGGGTGTCTTGAATGCGGTGTGATAGGCCCATAGAGCATCATCAAGCCTCCTTGACCAATCGGTTCTATTTGCATTCACAGTCTTTGAATTTCTTTATCTCTCTGTTTGACACTTAAACTTGACCACTAGACTGCGGATGGGAAGGAGTGGCTACAATGTGAAGGACTCCATATTTCTCTAGCAACGCCTTGAACAACTTATTACAAAAGTGGGAACCTCCATCACTAATAATCTCCCTAGGTGTACCAAATCTGGAGAAGATATTCTTTTTCAGGAATAAAGTGACACTTTTCCCTTCATTGTTTGAAAGCGCGATTGCTTCAACCCATTTCGACCCATAATCAACCGCAACAAGAATATACTTCATCCCATGTGAACTAACAAATGGACCCATAAAGTCAAGTCCCCATACATCAAACAACTCAATCACCAATATTGGGTTCATAGGTAGCTCTTGCCTCTTTGAAATTCATCCTTCTCTTTGGCGATGATCACAAGGCTTGGCGAAATCATGAACATCTTGGTGGATGGTAGGCCAGTAATACCCACACTACAAGATTTTATGAGCAATCTGAATAGCAGTATGATGCCCACCAACAGGCGATGAATGACACGCATGTAGTATACTTATCATCTCAACCTCGGGCACACAGCGACGAATAATCCCATCAGCACAAATACGGAACAAATAAGGCTCATCCCAAAAGAACTTCATATCATGCATAAACTTTTTCCTCTGGTGAAAAGACAAATCCGATGAAACCAGATCACTTGCCAAGTAGTTAGCAAAGTCTGTGAACCAAGGAATAAGATCATGAGAAGCAGTAAATACATGTTCTTCTGGAAAAGCATTAGTAATTTCAGCTCCATCTCCTAGCTTCAGCATAGCTTCCTCATCTAATCTGTACAAATGATCAGCAACTTGATTTTTTGTCCCCTTTCTATCTTTCACCTCAAAATCAAACTCTTGCAACAACAATACCCATCTAATCAACCTTGGTTTTGCATCCTTCTTAGACATTAGATACCTCAATGCAGAATGGTCAGTATTCATTATGACCTTGGTACCAAGCAAGTAGGATCAAAATTTCTCGAATGCGAAATCCACATCAAGGAGTTCTTGTTCAATCACCGTATAGTTCTTTTGAGCCACATTTAGAGCTTTCCTGGCATAATAAATAGGATCAAGAAATTTCTCTTGCCTATGTCCTAATACCACACCAAGCGCCACTCCACTCGCATCACACATCACTTTAAACGGTTGCCCCCAATCTAGTGAAATAATGACAGGTGCAGAAACTAGCTTTGCTTTTAGATCTCCAAAAGCTCTCAGACAAGTATCATCAAATTCAAACTTACACTCCTTTTCGAGCAATTTGCACAACGGGAGTGCAATTTTAGAGAAATCCTTGATGAACCTCCTATAAAAGCATGCATGCCCTAGAAAAATTCTAACACCTTTAATAGAGATAGGTGGTGGAAGCTTTTCTATTACCTCGACTTTAGCTTTGGCAACCTCAATACCGTTCTCAGAAATCCGATGACCCAGAACGATCCCCTCTTTCACCATGAAGTGGCACTTTTCCCAATTGAGCACAAGATTGCACTCTTCACACCGTTTCAGTACCTCGGCCAAATGCATCAGAAAACCATCAAATGAGTCACCTACCACATAGAAATCATCCACAAATACCTCAATAGTGTCCTTCACCATATCTGAATATACCGATATTATGCAACGCTGGAAGGTCGCTAGAGCATTACAAAACCCAAATGGCATCCATTTGAAGGCGAAAGTCCCATAAGGGCAAGAGTAGGTGGTCTTATCATGGTCTTCCGGAGCTATGGATATCTGATTGTAGCTTGAATAACCATCAACAAAGCAATACCAACCCTTACCAGCAAGGCGGTCTAACATCTAATCCATGAACGACATATGAAAATGATCTTTTTCTGTCCAAGTATTCAATTTCTGGTAGTCCATGCATACTCTCGATCCAGTAACTGGCTGCATCGGAACAAGCTCATTTTTTGCATTAGGAACCACGATAATCCCGCCTTTCTTAGGAACACATTGAACAGGATAAACCCAACTACTATCTGCAATGGGATATATGACTCTAGCGTCCAACCACTTGATGATTTCCTTTTTCACTACCTCTTGCATAGGCAGATTTAGTCTCCTTTGGTGCTCGATACTAGGCTTGTAATCCGGCATGAGTTGGATTTTATGAGAACAAATACTAGCAGGAATCCCAATAATATTCGCAATAGTCCACCCAATAGCCCGTTTGAACCTCTTCAACACAGAAACCAATGCCTCAACTTTACCATATTGAAATTGGCCGCAATGATGACTAGTAAAGTACCATTTCTCCCTAAGAATACATACCTCAAATGTGATGGTAGAGCCTTAAGCTCCAATTTTAGAGTCTCTTCAACAGACGATTTTGCAGGTGGAGAGTCACGATTCTTCATATCTAATCCCAATTTCTTCGGTTTTGAACATAATTCGAACCTTTCAACTGTGGCAACTAACTCATCATAGTCTTCAATACCATCACCCTCAAAATTCATCATTATCGCTGCAAGTGCATCAACACCCAACCTCTCTTCAATAGACATATCAGAACCTAGTTCCACAATATGATTCACCACTGACACTAACTTGAGATTGCTTTTCTACTTCATGGACCTATAGATATTAAAAGTTACCTCTTCACTATTCAATCGCAACTTCCTCTGCCATCTCTCCATATCGACCAAGGCGCTCCTAGTAGCAAGGAATGGTCTCCCTAGGATGATGGGAACCTCAAAATCAACCCCACAATCAAGTATCACAAAATCCGCTGGAAAAATAAACGACTCTACTTTCACAAGTACATCTTGGAGAACACCAATGGGCTTCTTCACAATTCTATTGGCCATGAGTAATCGCATCGCAGTCGGTTTTGGAGACCCTAAACCCAACTTCTGGTAAATAGACAATGGCATCAAATTAATACTAGCACCCAAATCACACAACGCCTTCACAAAATGCAACAACCCGATGGTACAAGGAATAGTGAAAGCACCAGGATCCTCTTTCTTCTGCACAAGTGACCTAGTAGCAATAGCACTGCAATGTTGGAACCTATCATCATCTTCAAAACTAACCGCCCTCCTTTTAGTCACCAAATCTTTCATAAATTTACCATACCCATGCATTTACTCCAAAGCTTCTATCAACAGAACATTGATGGAAAGTTGTCTTAACATAGTAATAAACCTGCAGTAGTTTCCTTCTTCATTCTTCTTTACCAACCTTTGTGGGAATGGAGGTGCAGATCTAGGCATGGGAACAACTTTTTGGGTTATCTCCGCTTCCTTCATTGGAGCATTCTTGGACTCTCCAGTAACCTCAATCTCATCATCATCTCTTTCAACCACAATTTCAACCTCAGACGGCATAGGTGAATTAATGTTCTGCTTACCCCCTCGAGTGGAGACTGCTCTAGTTGCTTGATCGACATTGCATGGGCAACAACTTTTTGACCAATTCCAGACAAGTCATTTCGCATCTCTTTCACATTCTCATCAATTGTGTCAAACCTCTTCATCATCTTCTGCATCATATCCTCAATCAGTGACATACTGCCCCAACTTCTCTATTGCCATATTTCCGATTTGTAGGTTGGACATAAGGCCAATCTCTCTCGTTTCTGTTGCCATAGTTGTTTCGGTTGTAGTTGTTATCACGATTGTAGTTCCCATCCCAGACATATTGACCCTCTCAATTGTAGTTACCATAGTTCCGAACTTGGTTTCCTTGACCTTGGCGCAAATTATCCGAATTGGAACCTTGGGTGTTGGCTCGGAAACACCTCATCTGATCATTCACTAAGTAAACATCCTCCTCATAGTAGTATTCCTCAACTGGTGGTGGTGGACTTCTAGTCAAGTAGTTTACCGCATTCACTTTTTCTGCACCTCCGCTGACATGCTTCAACACCAACCCAAGTTCTGTCCTCATTTGAGCCATCTCCTCACAAATGTCATCGACAGATTGACTAGGTGCAGCTTGAACTGCAAAAGTGTTTCTTCCAGTGTCCGACTTTCTAGTGCTCTATGCTTTATTATTTTGGGAAATCTTCTCCAATTTCTCAGCGATATCCTCAAAATTGCGATCACTATATGATCCCCCAGTAATAGTATCCAGTACAACCTTGCTATTATCATCCTAACCTCTGTATAGGTACTCCTTCAGTGACTCATCATCAATGCGGTGATTCAGAAAACTTCTTATGAATGTAGTGAACCTATCCCATAAACTGCTCACAGACTCTCCAAGTAGTGCTACAAAGTTATTCAGTTTGTCCTTATGATTTAGCTTCTTGGACAATAGAAAATTCTTTGCCGTGAACACCTTGTGCAATTGGTCCCATGTATGAATCGAGTTGTACGGAAGCTTAGAAAACCATATTGCTGCATCACCGGTTAATGATATAGGGAAGACTCTCAACCCTATGATATTCATATCCAACTCCGGTTGCCCCACATAACTCTTGCAGATACTCCTCAACTTTGCCATGTGCCAATGTAGATCTTCTGAAGCCATACCAGAGAATAACCCCCTTGCTGTAAGCATCTGCATCAAACTACTAGTCACCACAAATGTATGCCCTAGAGGTAGAGGAGGGAGAAAAATAGGTCATTCAGATTCAACGGTATTGAAGTCGACCCTATAGTTATCACGCAACATGGGTTCTGGTGGATTTTGCACCCTCAGTGCATCTTCGAGTAGATTACCACCACGATCCTGAGCATTCTTATCATTCACTTGTTCTACATGTTCCTCTATGACTGGATTATTTGGGACCCCTTGATTATTCATCTTTCTCAAAGTTTTGCTCAGCTCTGGGTCGTATGGGGTCAATAGTTCGCCTCGACTCCGTGTACTTAGCATACACTAGAGTGGAAACCTGAAGAAAGCAAAAACAAAAGAAAATGTAAAATTAGGAAATAATTGACTAAACTTCAATAATGTAGTTAAACTTAATCCAAAAGCCTTACTCCCCGGCAGCAGCGCAAAATTTGATACGCTCAAATTACACTTCCCTAAAGAAGTATAAGCGACCGTTAGCAAGAAAAGAACCCAACTTGGAGGTTGGGGTTGATCCCACGAGGAATATGGTTTAGACTTAAAAATAGCTCACTATTATATTCGTTTAGTGAACTTATTTCTGAGACAAGTAAGTAAAAGGGGGGGGGGGTTGGAAATAAATAACCGATTGTCGATCAAGTATTAAGTGCACAAGATTCAAGCTTTGTTGTTATCAATAATAGAGAGAAACTAGGGTGTATGTGTTCCCCATAAGCTCTTAACGCGGTAATCCTAATAATAGTAATCTTTTCCTAGTGTTTTACATGCAAAGTTGGTAAGTTAGGTATCCCTATGTGATTGGTCCTCCAAATAGGGAATTTTACCTTGCACCTTGGTCCGGCTACGTGTGTATAATTTACTAACCCTTACCTTTACCTCAGATTAGACATCACATCAATGTATTGCTTAGTTTTCACCCTCGCACCAATTGACATTAGAATATTAGATAGTATCACACTAAATCTCTGTTGATAATTCTTTTCTTATTAACTACCAACTTGGTCCGCCAAGTAGCAACAAGGACAGTTCTAATTCGTGCACTCGTTAAAAGGACTTCTAAGCAAAAGAATTATCAATGCATGCATCAACACTATTCAAGAATTACTTAGTTATTATTCATACGTTGTTAATTTCTCATATTTGCCACAACCCTAGTTGTGGATTTAGCTACTCATGCTTGAAAGAACACAATTCATGTTTTGAAAATAAGAAATCATGAACTTACATTTAGAGTAGAACAAACCTGAAATCTCGAATCAAATTCCAAAGCAAAAATCTTATAAACCGAAATTCAGAAATCAAATTGCCAAAGTTGGCAAGTTAATTCCCAAGAAAATATCAAGAACTAAAAGTATACAATGGTGTCTAACCCCAAAAACGAGGTCTACATTCCCTATTTATAGAAAAACATGTCCTAAACAAAAAGGAAACAAAATAAGGAAATAAACTTTCTGGACGCGGCTTTGATTGACGACTCGACCTAAAGACTGTGG
Source organism: Solanum tuberosum (assembly GCF_000226075.1). NCBI lineage: Eukaryota > Viridiplantae > Streptophyta > Magnoliopsida > Solanales > Solanaceae > Solanum > Solanum tuberosum. The sequence goes on from NW_006239125.1 coordinate 467,447, forward strand.
GTTGACCAACAGTCCATAGGTCTCCTCTGTTGGTAAACACTTAGACATTTTCTGTAATTGCTGGAACCTTCAACTCCTAGTTAATCACAGACAGATGTGCAGGACGAAACGTAGGTTGACCTACGGTCTGTGGGTCCTCTTCCGTGTCTCCACACTTAGGATTTTCATCAGGTAGTGGAACTTCAACTCCCAGTTCATATTTTACGGACGTGCAAGACGTCTCGTAGGTCGACCTACAGTCCGTAGGTTGCTTCGTTGTTCCATACTTGTTCAAACTTCCCTGAAGCTCCTATCTACCCCCACCATCGACGGACCGTCATAGGACCTATGGATCGTAGGTCCCTCCGTGGGTGGCCACTTCTGCAGATTTTCAGCTGTCATCTCACCTTACCATGTCCAATCCAATTTCCTACAAACATGATATAAAACATATTATTTCTAATACAAAATGGCCCTAGACACACACAACTCTTAAGTGAAATGTATTAAAAATTATCGTAAACTCACGGTATATCAACCAGCTCCTTCTGCATCTCATATTTTACTCATTTCTCCAAAGCTAACACATCGCGCTCTATGAGCTGGGGCATCCGGCGTATAATTTGGTTGAATATGTTCCTGGTTTGTCGCTAATCTGCAACCAACTTCTCAAGGAAAATAGTAGGAATAGTGATAAAAGTACATACAGCCTGTGAGGTTGAAGCTGGTGGCGGTGATGGTAACCTCAAAGCTGGATGTGAGGATTCACCCGAGTCAGTTTTTCCTTCAGCTTAGGGGATGACTACTGGTGTATGTGGTACTATCGCTAGTGGTCCCACCGCTCCTGATTTTCTTCCAAACAGAAGATTGGCGACACCCTTGATTTTGGAAGTAGCAGTTATCCTGGATGCCTCAACTGGTTTTTCCACCAATTTATTTGATGGACGTTAACCTGCAAACTAAGTTTCCCTATGAGACAGGGAAACGACAAACCTGCTCGCTCATTCAGCGCTTTGTCTCACATCTCCATAGCGATGATCTGACCCATATTCACAAAGGTAACCGGCCATGAGGCAAGCAACCAGTGATGCCAGTTGAAACGACCCCAAAAATGCCCGAAAATGTGCT
>NW_006239125.1:468653-493629 GCF_000226075.1 Solanum tuberosum
GTCACGTCTAGGCCCTAGGCTTGGGTCGTGACACCATTGATAGGGAAAGTGTATTACGATTTGTTGTGGGTCGAAATTGTGGTCAAACTATGGACCACCACACTTTAGACAGAAAATTGAGAGATGCCTTTGTAATCTGCACATGTGGATCAGACACCCATGTTATCGCTTCTCCTTCTGTGGCAATATAACATACAATCCAACGCATGATGCGCTCTCGCAAACTAGGATCCTCCATATCCGATACAGTAGTAACATCATGGTGTTTACCCTCAAATAATCCTACAGATGTTGGCGTTGTGTAATCTGGGGCATGTAGCATCCTATTGATCGTTTCTTCAGAAATGTTTATGATCTTTCCCCTCACAATGACTATATCCAAAGGACCCAATGTGGCTGCAACTATCTTATGTGCTCTCTTAGTTGTTTCAGTTTCTGCAGCAAGGTTCATTAGAGTGGCTGCATAAATGGCATAGAACTCTCGAGGTATGTGGCCGATGAATTTTCCAGGAGCATTTTCATCCATTCAAATTGGTGAAGCTGGAAGAGTCTGTAGATATCTCGGAATGCCTAGGTATCCGCCATCACTACTCTAGTCTCAGGCATGAGTGGTCTACTCTTAAAGTCGCCCGACTTATTCATGATTCCATTCTTGAAGAAATCTTCAGACCAGTTCACCGTCCACATAGATCTAAAACAGTCAATCAGCTGATGTCTCACCACTGGATCGAATTCATGGAGGTGAACATATTGGACCATTGTATCATCTGGAGTAACATCATGATCCTCTTCTTCGGCACCTACCTCTTCATGGGCTCTAGTTGCAGCTTCTGGTCCTACTGCAGGTGGAGATGTAGTTGCATTTTTCTAAGAACCGCTAGCAGACTTTGCACTAGCTCCCGAATGATAATCAGATTCGCTACCAGATTCCTCACCACTTTCGGAACTACTACCTTCCTCTTCAGACTGGGAAGGAGTGTTCTGGAGAATGGCTCTCAAAGTATAGGATCTAGTAATTTGAGGTGGGTGCTTTTCCATAGAGGTCTTTATCTGAACCTCAGAACTACTAGACTCCGTAGCGTTATCACCTTCCGATTGAGAAGCAGTAGGTGAGAAATATGGAGCTGCGTTCTTTCTCTAGGAAGCCATAGTACATGAGAAATACAAAAAAACCATTAGTACACAAATCCGTAAAATGATATACTATCGGGTACTCAAACTTCCCATGTGTAATTACAACGTGACGCCTTGCCTTAAGAATGTCGTCACCCAATATATCATTGGGAAGGGCCACAAAATTAAAATGCAAAACAAAATTAAAAGAATAGAAACATAATTATTTTTTTATATACGGGAGCCTATACGGGACATAGTGGGTACCATGGTCCATGAGGACCCTCGTGAACAAAAGTAATTGTCGTGCACATATGGGACAATGTACTAGAATGGATCCCGGATGACTTCACGGTCCGTGTAGACCATCGTGATCCTACCCAGTGTAACCCCTCTTTTGCTAAGTGTGGTCCACGAGGGGTTTCACGAGACGTGGTTGGTTTCACGGTCCGTGACGCCCACCGTGAACTTACATTTAGCAATTTTCCATCAACCTTTTTCTCCCACAATCAATATATGCTCAATTTCAACCATGCTCATTACAACATCACCACATTACTAAATCTTTTAGGGCTTGAGTCCAACAAATCTACCAACATCAAACAATCGCCATTCGAACAATAATAATGTATACCTCCTATAAACATAACCAAGGCACACATGTGTAATCCCCCAATTTCACAATTTTATTGGCTAATTCAACTTAAGCATACTTTTTGCTTACACATGGGACTCAAACACACACTAATATCACTATTCAACACTAATTACTCAAGAATCCACCATGCCCATAAATTAATAACTAGTTCCACATAATTTCAACAAACCCATAACAATTTGGTATCAATAATGCTAGTTCATCACATAATCATGGTAAATTCAAACATTTAAGTATTTCTAACTTTCCTAATGATAAGATCAAACTTATAACAAGTTAAAGGAAGAACTTACTTCGAAATCGATTACAACTTTTTCCCAAAGGAGAGAAAATGAGCTTTGACTTCAAATTCTTGACAAAATAGAATTAGGATTTTGATTATTCGATAAAGAATAGACAATTTAGAGATTAAAAACCCTTGTTTATACTTCTAATAACCGTTATAGAGGAGAGGAAAGGGAAAGGAACTGACCCTTGGCGCTTAGGATGGCTTATAAACCTTCAATTTAATTTTCTTTGATGCGCAGGTCGGGTCGGGTAACTAGTACTTGTGGTTTGTGGACGAAGGACCGTGAAGTTGTCCGTGAAGGGCACCATGGTCTGTAGAGGCGTCTGTTAACATGACTTGGATAGTGTAAACTTACCTGAGGTTCACGAGAGGCTAGACGGTCCGTACAAAGCTTGACAGATTGTGAACCCTTCCGTAAACCATTTTCTTGCAATTTCCAGTGGTTCTCATCTCATGTTGGTGCTTGTGACGGGCTGTGAAGTTGCCCGTGAAAGGCACCACAACCCGTGGGACTACCCGTGAAAGGCTTAGTCCAATTTCGTCTTGAACACATCAACACCCCGTGACTCTATAAAAACAAAGAGAAATGAGAAAAAGTAAACTACCTATTACAATTACAATCTTGGGTTGCCTCCCAAGCAGCACACAATTTAACGTCGTGGCGTGATGCATGTTACTCGATTACTCAGACTTCATCAAGCTTACATTCCTGAACTATTTCCACTTCTTCTGGAACACCTAAGTATGCCTTGATTCGTTGACCATTGGCCTTGAACCTCTCACCCTTTTCATTTTCCATCTCAATAGCACCCGACTGAAATACCTGAGTTACCTTAAAAGGTCAAGACCATTCAGATCTCAACTTTCTAAGAAACTGACGAAGTCTGGAGTTGAAAAGCAACACCAAGTCACAAGGATTGAAGATTCTTTTTTCAATATGCTTATCATGATACAGCTTCATCCTCTCCTTGTACAGTGCAGACCTCTCATACGCTCTCGAGCAGAACTCATCCATCTCATTGATCTGATCCAGTCTCAGGTTTGCAGTTTTACTCCAACTAAGGTTCAGGTTCTTCAAAGCCCAGAGTGCCTTATGCTCAAGCTCAACCGACAAATGACATGCCTTTCCAAACACTAATTGACATGGAGACATACCAATAGGCATCTTGAAAGCTGTCTTATATGCCCATAGAGCATCATCTAACTTTCTTGCCTAATCTATCATGTTAGCATTCATTGTTTTTGCCAGAATAGACTTTATTTCTCTATTTGATACCTCCACTTGGCCATTGGTCTGCGAGTGATAAGGTGCTTCCACCTTCTGTTGTTTAACCCCATATTTAGCCAGAAGAAAACTGAATATCTTATTGCAAAAATGGGAACTGCCATCACTAATAATAGCTCTGGGTGTGCCAAATCTTGAGAAGATATTCTTCTTCAGAAACCCAGCAACACTTTTGCCATCATTCTCAGGCAGAGCAACTGCCTCAACCCATTTGGAAATATAGTCCACTGCCACAAGTATATATTTTTGCCCATAGGAGCTCACAAATGGAACCATGAAATCAACTCCCCATATATCAAATATCTCCACCTCTAGAATAGGTTTCATTGGTATCTCATGGCACCGAGAGATTGTTCCTAGCTGCTGGCACACAACACAACTCTTCACTATATACATTGCATCCTGATGAATTGCAGGCCAGTAGTACCCACTCTGAAGTACCTTGTGTGTTGTCTGCGCACCTCCATGATGGCCACCCACTAAAGGGGAGTGACATGCCTCTAAAATATGTAGCATCTCATCTTTAGGGATGCATCGCCTGATGATATTATCAGCAAACACACTGTACAAATAGGGCTCATCCCAAAAATACTTACCCACATCATGCATAAACCTTTTCCTTTGCTGAAATGTTAGCCCCTCAGTTATCAAGTCATTAACAAGAAAGTTAGCAAAATCAGCAAACCAAGGAATAAGATTAAGATTTGTGGCTAATACTTGTTCATCCAGGAACGAGTTATTGATTTCTAGCTCTCAAGTTCCTCTTTCTTTTCAGCATCCAACCTAGACATGTGATCAGCCACCTGGTTTTCACAACCTCTCATATCCTTGACCTCAAAGTCAAACTCCTGAAGCAGCAGCACCCATATGATCAATCTTGGATTTGCATCTTTCTTTGCCATGAGATATCTCAGAGCTGCATGATCTGTGTGGACTATCACTCTAGTGCCCAGCAAGTAGGCCCTGAATTTCTCAAAGGCATAAACCACATCCAGTAGTTCATGTTCACTGACTGTGTAGTTTCGTTGTGCTCCATTTAGTGACTTATTAGCATAGTAGATCAGATGGAACATCTTGTTGCGGTTCTGCCCCAACACAACTCCTAATGCAATACCACTAGCATCGCACATTACCTCAAATGGTTCAGCCCATTCTGGTCCAGTGATCACTAGGGCAGAAATCAGCTTCTTCTTCAGGCATTCAAAGGCTTTTAGACATACCTCATCAAAAGCAAATTTCACCTCCTTCTCTAAAACCTTGCCCCAGGGATGCACAATTTTTGAGAAGTCCTTGATGAAACGCCTATAAAATCCGGCATGTCCTAAAACACATTGAATACCCTTGACACAGATAGGTGGAGGCAACTTTTCAATCACCTCAATTTTGGATTTGTCTACCTATTATCCCCTTTGCAACACCTTGTCACCAAGGACTATACCTCTTTTTACCATGAAATGGCACTTCTCCCAGTTCAGCACTAGATTGGACTCCTCACATCTCTGTAAAGCCCTGCTAAAATTGAACAAACAGTCATCAAAATTATCACCTACCACTGAAAATTCATCCATGAATACCTATAGAGTTTCCTCTACCATGTCTGAGAAGATGGACATCATACACCTCTGGAAAGTTTCTGGTGCATTACATAGTCCGAATGGCATGCGTTTAAATGCAAGGGTTCAATAAGGACATATAAAAGTGGTCTTTTCCTGATCTTCAGAAGAAATTGATATCTGGTTGTAACCAAAGTATCCATCTAAGAAACAGTACCACCCTTTTCCAGCAAACCTATCAAGCATCTGGTCCATGAATGGAATTGGGAAGTGATCCTTCAAGGTCCATTTGTTCAGCTTTATGTACTCCATGCACACTCGCTATCTAGTGACTGGTCTCTGCTGGGATAAATTTATTCTTCGCATTGGCGACTACTATCATACCACCCTCTTTGGGCACACATTGCACTGGGCTGACCCAATGACTGTCAGAAATGGGGTACACAACCCCAACATCTAACCACTTGATGATATCCTTTTTTACCACCTCTTGTATTGGTGGATTTAGCCTTCTCTGGTTCTCTATGCTTAGACTGTAGTCCTCTTCAAGTTGGATCTTATGAATGCATATACCCGGAGTTATCCCAATGATGTCATTAATGTCCCACCCAATTGCCCTTTTATACCTTATTGACATTTCGATCACAACTTGTACATGTTTTTCATTCAAATCTATAGCCAAGATCACAGGAAAAATGTTGTTAGTACCCAAAAATACATACCTCAGGTGACTCGGTAATTGTTTCAGTTCCAGCACTGTCGGCTCCTCAATGGATGGTTTTGCTGGAGGACTTGGCCTACTTTTCATATCCAAGTCCAGTTTCTTTGGACCATAAGAGTGTGCTCCCATACCCTGTAAAGAATTCACAGTCTCCACATAGTCAGTCTGGAAATCCGCTTCAAAGTTCATCAACACAACTGCTAATGTTTCGACAGCCAGCCTTTCCTCACTAGTCGCTCCATCTCTCCTTCATCAAAGGACTCTATTGCAGACACCACATTCATGCCTTGCGGCTGCTTTAATGACCTACAAATTTTAAACTTTTCCTCTTCTTTGGTGAGTCTGAATTTCTATTCTCCACTCTCAACATCAACCAATGCTCGTCCTGTGGCAAGAAATGGTCTTCCCAAAATTATGGGAACCTCAAAATCCACTTTGCAATCTATGATCATGAAGTTTGCCGGAAAGATTAAAGTGTCCACCTTTACAAGCACGTCACATAAGATGCCCACAAGTTGCTTCACCGATCTATCTACCATCATCAACCTCATTATTGTGGGTTTTGGAACTCCTAACCCCAGTTGCTTATAGATGGCCAGCGGCATCAGGTTTATACTGGCCCCTAAGTCACACAGGGCCTTTGGAAACTCAATTGATCCGATGGTGCACGATATGGTGAATGCACCCATATGCTCCTTCTTCTGTACCATAGTTGGTAGCAATAGCACTGTAGTGATGAACATTGTTAAAAATCAAAACTTACCGCGCTTTTCTTTGTGACCAAGTCCTTCATGAACTTAGCATACCCTGACATCTACTTTAGGGTTTCCACCAATTGAATGTTCACTGATAGCTGTCTCAGCATGGTTATGAACTTAGAAAATTTCCCATCTTCAACTTTATTTTTAATCCTTTGAAGGAACGGAGGAAGTGGACTTGGTATCTGCTGTAAAGGCATAGTTCTCTGTAACGACTCGAAAAATGATAGGTTGAACTAGAGCCTTAACGTTTGGGTTAGTGTGACTTTAGGTTGATGTCTATGTTGTTCTAGAACTTATATGGAGCAAGGTAGAAGCCTAGGGTGCAAGCAAGGGCATAGAACAGGAATATAGGGTGAAGGAAACCTTGTTACTTGATGGAGCCTTTTGGCGATGGGCTGCTTGATCGCCCAAAGGGTTGGGCGAGTCGCCCTTGTGCCTTTTGATTGCCTAAGAGACTGCCCTCTTAGCCTTAGTTCTGGAACAATGGGCAAGCTAAAGGGTTGCTCGTCAACCTGGTTGGTGTGTCGCTCTTTGGCACCACTCCATCGCCTTATGACCATCCTTTTAGTGAGCTCACTGGAGCAAAGGGCGACCCATGGGTGCACTTGGCGAGTCGCTTAGTGCACTTGGCTAACCCAAGGTTCCAAAAGGCGAGCTTGGACGGGCAAGGGGAAGATTTTTAAGTTACAACATGTAAGGTCAACTTCAAATGATGATATATCTTAGCTGAAAACTAATTAGGTGGGCCATTACCTATCCAATTAAAGGTCTCTGAGTCCTCTTTCCAACGCCATTGAGTTTGCCCATTTCCAATCTCAAGGTAAAAAGTTATTTCTGAATTAGTGAAGCACTGTCACGCTGGAAAAAAATGGGCGAGCCAAGGGCCATTAGACGATTCGCTTAGTGCCCTTGGCGAGCCAATGGGGCAAATGGCGAGCAAAGTCGTGGTGGCTAGCAAATTTTAAGTTAAAAACTTTGTGGGTCTTTAGTCCTTTTCCAAAGTTGAGTCCCTATTATTTTATTACTTTCTCAACAACTTTATAACCCTTTTAGACTTAAAATCCCTTTCATTAAGTCACTTTTCAAGGAAATAAAAAGAAGACTCTCCTCCTCTCAAATATTTCTCTCTCTAAACTCAAGGAAGAAGAAGAAGCCATTGGAGGTAGTGTTTGTAGATTCTCAAGGTTCTTCTCCAAATTTCTTGGAGATTCTTAATTGAGGTATGGGAGTTGTTCATTCTTGGTTAGCTATCACCAAGAATCCCCTTCAACTATGTTTTCAAATTCCCCAAATCAAGGGTTTTCAAATCTAGTCATGTGTCTTCTTCCAAAACGAAATCAAATGTTTAATTAAGGTTTATTTTGATTAATTATGATGATTTATGAATGGATTAATGAGTATTGATGGATTTTAGTGAAAATATCCCTTGGACTCATGATTTCCCATTCTTCCTAAATTGTGAACTAAGGTGTGACTTGATTGATCATGATGCTTTACAATTGATTATGTTTATGTTTATTATGTTGTTGAATGATGATAACTCTCTATCTAGAATGATAATTCTAGAAGTTAGGGTTGATCTTGATTCTTAGCCTTGAAAGGCAATTTGCTAGGGTTGTATATGTTGATAAATATTGTATATGAACTTGTTGATCCACTTGAAAGGTGGAGGTGTTTAATTATGATGTAATTGCATGATCTAAGTGTGATTTTACATATATTCTTGATTATCCTACGATTCTAGGATTATGTCATGAAAGAGGCAAATTGAGGGTTTAAATGTGACCTTCCTAGAATGATGAATTTCTTCATGTAATGCCTTAGATTAGATCACCTAGACTTGAATTGGTTTAGAGTAATGCTTCTAAACATGAATTGACTTTATCATGATATCATATGCATGTTTGTGAATTCTTGAAGTATAATGTGCCAATCATGATGTGATTAATGTATTGATGAGTTGTTGGATCATGGTATTCCCTTATCTATTGTGCTATTGCTATATATTGGGATGAGTTGATCCATAGCCCTTGAAGGGCACATTGTGAAGGTTTGTGCATATGAATGAAAGATGTGTATAAACTATTAATTCACTTAGAAGGTAAATCTCCTATGACTAATGTATAAAGTTGGTATTGTTGAAAGGTAGTTCTTCCCTTACCCTTACACTTGAGATTATATGTATTGTCTAGTATGATGATATTGTTGTTGTTGGGTTGTTGGAAGGACCATTCCACACACATACATTTCATGCATAAACATGATTATGATGTAATCAAATGGTGTTATTTGAAAGTATAGTTCTCATATGCACCTTTACACACTATTATGCATGAAATGTACATGAACATGTTGATCCTATTGTGTTTATTGAAAGTGCATTCTCATGAGACCACATGATCTTGGTGTGAAAGTCATTCTCACATACTAATTATGATTCTAAGGTTGAAAGTACATTCTCACCCTTAATGAATCTAAGAGCCATTTTGATGAATTGTATTGAATGAAGGATAAAGTATTCATTCACACATGAAGATACAATTTAAATACTATTAATGTATAATTTGGGAAATAATTCTTAGCACCGAGTGGATATGGACAATGAGGAAAAGGCCCCTCCACCAATGCAATAGGGTGGGTCATCAAAGTGATACTCATAAGATGGAAGCCCCTCCGCCAATGCAATAGGGCGGGTTTCTAGAAGCAATCTCTCTATCCTATAAACTATGTGCCCACATAGGTCTTTAGCTAGCGGATCCACCTTATACCTATACAGTTAATTCTACCTTAGGCAAGTAGGACACCTTCTTTCGGTGTGAGGTTACACGACACCAGATTCCATGTAGCTCACATGGTCTTTGTCGATTATGGCAACTTTTCCCTAAATAATAAAGATAATGAATGAGACATGAACTATACTATGACTTCTTGGTGAGTTTACTTAGTAGGAGTGGGGGTATGGGACTTCACTCCCACATTGAACAAGTAGACTTAGTAGAATGTCATGGGATGGTTCATTTGCATTATGATGAGATTTGAAGGCATGCATGTATATTGAATGGATGGTTGTTATGAATGACTTTCCTTATAATTCAAGTAATGTACATGGCTATTTCCTTATTTGTGACTATTGATTATAATGATGTCTAAAGATGAAATGCATGACTAAAGTAGCTTCAAAGGAATACTTAGTGGGGTTACTATTATGGGATGCTAATCACACATTGCACAAGTGTTCTTTAGGTGTTACTAAGGTAATGGCTTTACTATGAAATTAGTATGAATGTGATATTGGCTTGCGTTGTACATTGTAAATGCATGTGAGTTACCATAAATTGCACGAGTGTTTCATAGGGGTTGCTTATGTGATGATTACTAAATGATGAGATGATCTTGGTATTTGACTTTGTATTACTCTATGCTTGGAGGCTATGTATTGTGAAAATTGCGATTCATGTTATGTTGATGTTGAAGACTAGGCTTGTTATTATAATGATATCTCTCATGTTATAATGAAAAGTATGTGCGTTGCCTTATGGGTTGCATTCTCCAATGATTTCAAAGATGATGTTCAAAAATGGCATATAGCACGATTTCAAATGAGATGTCCTTTTTCATGCATATTTTAATGGTTTTGTGCATGGCTTCCATACTTGGTACGTTTTCGTGCTAACCCCTTCTTCTACATTTTCTATAAGTGTAGGCTTTGGAGATATTGGATTTCATCCTTGTGGCTAGGTTCATAGGAGATAAAGAAGAAGAAGCTTGGTGAGTCCTCATTATAATCGAGGGCTCAACCATATGTCCCTTATGTCTTTACTTTTATGTTTTTAGACTTTTGTAAGGGCCGTATCCCTAAGTTTGTATTAAAGAGTTTTACTCCAAGTATAATAGATGGTTTGAGACATAGTGTCATAGATACTCTTTCATTTTATTAAGAGACTTCGATTGTAAAGAAAAGTTTTAAATTCTGCGTTATTTTCCTATGCTTTAATATTCATAAATGATATGAGGCTTGTATGCGACCCCTTCGGGGTCAATTACGTTGTGTTACTTCTAGGGGGTAACCCCAGGTCGTCACATTCCCTCAACCCCATTTTCATTTGTACCTACTGGTTTTGCTATTGGTTGAGTGTTTACCACGTCATCTACCTGTTCAAATTCAGCCTCTTCTCTTCCAGTTCGCTCCAACACATGTTCATGCTCAGTACCTACAGAAATTGGTTCATTAAGAATCTTACCACTCCTGGTGGCGATATCCATGCAATTCTCGTCCTTCTTGGGATTCTGAATAGTGTCACTTGGTAGTGACCCATTCTTTCTCTGGTTCAGTGATGCTGAAAGTTTCCCTAATTGTTGCTTTATTTGCTTGATAGAGGTGGTGTGACATTCTACTAGTTGACTCATACTAGAGAAGTCACCTTCCATCTCCTTCACCCCTGCATCAGTTGACTCAACCTTTTGGAGCACCTTAGCCAACATGTCTTCCAGCTTAGGCCCGCTGGAACTACCACCTGCACGGTCTCTATTACCTGGGGGCACATACACACCACTCCGATCACTTATGTACCCATCTTTATTCTACCAGTTTCCCTGCTCTCTATTTGCTGGCCTATCATACTGTCCTTCCCTGGAATAGTTCCGACCTGCATTTGCAGAATTATAACATTGGTTTCCCGAGTTATAAATCCGGAAACCTCCTTAGTTGCTCAAGTATTTAGCCTCCTCATTTAGATCGATGTCTTGATCTTCGTATCTGTTTGGGGTCCTACAACATTCACCTTCTTAGAACCTGTCATGATATGCTTTGTAAGTAGGTCCATCTGAGTTCGCATATGAACGATGTCCTGATCCCTTTCTTCCTCTCTTCTCCTTTGTTCAGCTGATAGCCCAAAAGTGACTCCCAGATCTTCCCCTTCAGCATCCATGGTGTGCCATACTTTATTGTTCTTGGCTACTTCATCCATTAGCTGCATGATTTCAACAAAAGGCTTCCTCATGAATGATCAACCACAAACTGCATTAACAACATGCTTAGTAACATAATTAAGTGATCTAAAGAAGGCCTGTTTGAAATGTCTCTCAGTGAGACCACGGTTTGGACACTTTTTCAGCTTTTGGCTGAATCTCCACCAAGTATCATGCATTGCCTCCCCTGGTAGATGCTTGTGTGCACTTATTTCATCTTTCATCTATAACTCTTTCGATTCACGATAGAATCATTCTAGGAAAGCTTTCTTCAGGTCATTCCAAGATCTGATTGAGTCATCTGGCATCTCATTTAGCAGATTGGTTGCCTCTCCAGTAAGAGTGAATGGAAATAACCTCAACCTCATGGTTGTCTTACTAACCCCAAGAATTTTATGTGATTTGCATATAGCCACGAAGTTCATTAGATGTTGATTCGCATCATCACCAGCTGCACCTCTGAACATACCTTTCAAATTCAACAACTGAACCTGGAGATAGTACAGGTAATACTATCGCTCCAGTGGCTCCAGCTCCATCCAAATCTAAGTCATCCTCTTCTTACATCATGTGAGCTGGATGTTGTGCTCGACCCCTTGGACCTAGTGGTTGGCGGTGTGGAGGAGCTATTTCTTCTACTCTTGGATGTTAATCCACCACACTAGGTGGGTTATTCACAATATTCTACTGAGCACCTCCTGTAGCAGATTCTGCTTCAAGTCCCAATCGTTGCCTTTGTGCCTCAAGTTCTTGTGCGTTCACCATTTTGTGAATAGTCTTTTGAAGTTCTGGGTCATAAGAAATCAATGGAGCCATCGAATTGACAAAATCTTCCAAGCTTAAATAATGAAATTAAGAGTTAGACCTTCAATCCCCAATAATCTAAGCTCAAAAACCTTCAAGAGTGTTTAATAATATCAAAATATGAAAAACTCTAAAGAACTGGGTAATACACTCGGTCAAAACTGTGTTTTGTCCTTTCAAAAATCAATTTATATGTTTCCAAAACCTTCCAAAAATGTCAAAATGCGGGCTCACTCGGCTAGATTATTCGGGATCACCGATCAACTCGGCGATCCACCGACAGACATCTTTTCTCGCCTTTTGGCTCAACTTTTGCATCCAATTGTTCTAGAAGATTTGGCGAGCTGGGTCGCTATCGCCGTTACATTCGGCGTGTCATCGAAGTGTCTTTTCTCTCACCTATTTGTCTTGATCCATGGGCTACTTCACTGGAAAGTTTGGAGAGCTGGAGGCTCACTCGGCTTGTCGCCAAGTGGCTTTTGCGAGCTCCAACTTTGTTTTCTTCAGCTTTTCCATTTTTTTCACTTCTTTTTGCATCATAATGTCCTTTCCTTATTCTTAATCCTTTATTGTTCCATATAAACAAATTAATATCAGTTATAAGCACAAAATAGGCATTGAGGACACTAGTTCATTGAACAATAAGCTCTAAATGAGTCAAAATTACCAACTCATCAACACCCCCAACTTAAACTTTTTCTTGTCCTCAAGTAAAACACAAGATCAATCAGGTCAACAAGGATGCGTACTAGTAGTTCTCCTTGAGATGCAACATGAAAGTGCACATAAGGTTCAATCAAAACATGCAATGGTCAAAGGTGTACTCAAAGTTCCCAACTGTGACTCGACATCATCAATTAGAGTTCATGCTCACAAATACTCACTTCAAATGTAAATTCATTCCCAACAAAAGTATTAGAATGCCCTCACATCAAGAATGATTCAATGATCTCATGAATCCAATCAAGGATTAAAATTTAGGAATTGAAATCAACTCTCACACTCCCATTGAGAAAAACATGCATAATTTTACCCACAAGCTTGCCCGTATTTTCCAACCAACACATCACTTGCCTTATGCAAGATCAAAATGGTCTTTCAAGGCAGGTAACTGGGCTGAGGGTAAGGGTGTGATCATTTCGGTTTAGTGACTCTATCTTCATGACGCATGTCTCAAGTTTCACTTCTTTTCCTTTTCTTTCATTTTTACAAAATTGTCAACTCATCGTTGGCCTACTCATAGAACACCAAATCTTTGGTATAGCTCATAGGACACCCTTTTTATTTCCACAACAATGCAGAATGGATTTGGATTTATCATTTCTTTTCTTTTCTCTTTTCTCTCTTTTATATATACATATATATATATAGGGGTTCCATCTTTTTCATCACCACATATATCTATATATAGAGGGGTTCCATCTTTTTCATCACCACATATATATATATATATAGAGGGGTTCCATCTTTTTCTTCACCACATATCCCCAAGGATGAATTCCACAAACTTTTGGTCGGTTTCGTTCCTCATTCTTATCACACCCCCAACTTAGTCCTTTGGCCGAAGTTGGCTATTAAAACAAAACAAGGCTTCACGAAGGTTATAGGTGGGAAAGACATGGCAATTCCAACAGCCGATTCAAAACATTTGTGTTCATGTTTCATCCAAATAAAGGAGGTTAGGCTCAAATGGTGCCAAGCTAGGATTACACACTCACAAGGTCGTCACACAAAGGTATAGCAATTAGGTTCACTCTCAAGAATTTATGCCAAAAATCGTTTCCTTCATTCACCTATGCTTTTCCATTGGACTAACGGGGCAAGTTCTAGGTATTATCATGCACACATTTCAAGTAAACCTCATCACACAAGGCATTCAACACAATAATTGATCATGACTCTACAAGTTAAGCTCGCGTGCAACATTCATCGCTAGACTCACTTCGACAATCCGACTAGTCACAATGAGATGTTAAGACTTAGCACAAGACTTATGTAAATCACATTGCCTCGTTGTACTTGCACAAACATATTGTTCATCAAGAGCACTATTCAAGTCATCGTTAATGATCATAACTGACACTCAAATGTACAAGAGAACAGGAACAACATTCACAATCAAGCAATCAAGAGAAAGGACAATGAATTAGAATCAAAGCCAACATCCACTATTAAAACAACATGGAGAAGTTTTAACTTGAAGCAACAAAATAAAACCAAAAGGGTAGGTAGCTAAATACCTTCACCCCACCAACAAGAACTAAGCAGTATCCTTAATGCAAAAATAAAAACTAAGAGTATCAACATGGAATAAAATGAGCAATAGTAAGGATCCTCATGTCACGTCGCCAACCCATTCAGTGATCCACTGAATGGGTCTTAGTCCGTCAAATTTAACAGATATGTCAGCTTGTCATTGAGCTCAGAGGCCGAGTTTGATCGGGCTCACCAATATAACTCGATGATCCGATGATGGAGCAGTGAGCTCGCCTAATCTTCCAGAGCCTTCCCCAATTTTGATCTCACATTGGCGATGCATTTGGGTGATAATAAGTGCAACTCACCGATTCGTCAAGTGGTCCAACTCCTCACCCATTTGCTTTTCCTCCAAACTACACACTCCAACCTGCGCATCCAATAAACGTTATTCAAATGTCATAAAATAAAACTTGGGTTGCCTCTGAAGAAGAGCCTTATTTAACGTCATGGCACAATGTGGACATAAATTCAAGCATCATCCAAATGAACCATACCAACAACTGCTTCATGAATCACGTAAATGACTAATAATACATGGGGTCACTCGGTTGCTTCATAAATTTGAAAACACTGAACATAACTTCCACACTATTCACCTAAAATTTCAGCTCACCACTTTCTACATTAACAAGGTGTAACAGCTCGTATTATGCATATGCTTATTCTATTCTTGTGATACTCGACATAGCCTTATAGTATAGGTGAGGGACCATGTTTCTTATATGATTAGCGTTGGTTTAAACTACCTCGGAAGGTGATGTGCTGCCTTGCACATTGTAGCATGTGTACTGCAGGTTGTAACTCCAACGGAAGTACTTAAACTCGAGACGGGAATGTGGTAATTGAGCTTAAAGTTGAAAGTTAAGTGCTAATTTAAAGAAAAAGAGATTAATAAATAGAGAATGGAATAAAATAGGTGAGATGTTTGCTAGGTGACAAGTAGGTGCATCACCTACTTTGACTTATTGACCAGTCCAAGGAACCAAGTAGGTGCATCACCTACTTGAGCTATATGGATCTAGTTAAAAAGGCCGAAGTTTATGGATCAAATTTGGGCCTATGCTAATGGACTCACTTGAGGCCCAAACTATGTTAAATAAAACAAAATGAAATTAAAGCCCAGCAGCCAAATATGCCAAGGCCCAATATAGTTTAAGCCCAAGTGAAAGCTAGTAGGTGCATCACCTAGTTTGACCTTTTGAGCTGCTTGATATACATAAGCAGGTGCATCACCTACTTGACCAATTAGTGACTGAAAATGAAGCTTACTAGTGGATATTCTTAAAGGTGAAGAAAGCTCAATATAAAGATATATTGGCTGCTATTCTCACTCATTTTAACACACATTATTGAGGATTAGCTCCAGCTCTTTCTCTCTCTTTTCTCTTAAGGATTAAACAGCAGCCTTAAAGTTCTTCTAGGGTTCTTGAAGAAACCCTCATCTCTGCAAGACAAGGTAAGTGAAAACACTTATGGATTTAGCTTAATTCTCCCATGGATGATTAGGAAAACATGTTATTCATGCTCAAGTATAGGTATAAAGGCATAATATTTCCAGAAGCTACTGCTCACTATCTTGGTTATTAAGATACTTTTCTCTTCTTCTTTGTTTTAAATGTGAAGGGAAGTTGAAGTTCTAGAGGAATTAAAGTTATAAGGAGAGGTTGCAGAAATTGAGGTAAGGTGACTGCTCCATTTTCTTCCTCCTTATGTATGAGTTTGAGTGAAGAAATATAGGTGTGTTGTCATAAAGAACTCAAGAGGGTGGTGAGTTCAATAATTGGTTGTATGATAAAGAATACTTGAGGCTACTTTATGTGTATTGTTGTTGGTGCAGTTTGGGTAATCTTGGAAAAGGATATATTATGTATGTATTGGGCAGAGAAGGAAGGTGTGGTGATACACATTGTTTCAAGGGTTGTATGGGCTCATTATCCGTCAAAGTTAGCTACTATTTTGACGAGGCTCACGGTGTGATAGCTACTAATTTAAATTTATCATGACATATATTGTAGATTAAAACCTGAAAGGAGAGGTTGAATCGTGATAGTTGTATTGATCAGAAGATATGGTATATAAGGCTATTCGATTCAATATTCTTCAGCATGAAATATCATACTTGAGATTAATATCAATAAGTGAATTTCCTAAGTTCTATTCCTAGTAAAGGAAACATAGTGGCAGCGTATGATCTCCAAACAGCTAACAATACTTTCCCCCTGTCCTTAGTGTATAGAATTACTTCATTATATATTTAGTACTCTATACTTGTGTAATTATCCTCCTATGTGCTGGTATAGAAATAGTATTTCCAAAAGCATGTTTGGTGAATCCTCATTTTAGTCAGTTGAAGTCAATTGTGTCATTTAAGCTCACAAGTAATGCATTGATGTTACATAGCTCCTTATATCATTGTGACTGCCTTGAAGTATTATTTTCATATCTTCTACTACTGGTCCGTAGTTCCAAATATCAAAAATGATTATGACCACCAAAACAGCAATCTCAAAGATTAAAAAATCTAAGTAAAGAAATTTGTATAATTAAGGGTGGCAGCTCAGGGGCGGAAGCCTAGCATGGGCCAATCCCAATTGGTATAGAAAGGTGGCAGCTCAGGGGCGTAAGCCTAGCGTGGGCCGATCCCAATATGTGTAATTATGAGGACCGCATCCCAGGGGTTAAAATGCCTAGCATAGGTCATCATCTTCTACCACTGATCAGCTAGTCATTTGTATCACATGTCGTATAAAGATCATAACACACAGAAAGGTAAAGACAAGAATGTAACATAAATGATCCCACAAGAGTTAACAAAGGTGGTCTTCTGTTCTGATTTATGCACATATATATTGTTACTTGGTTCATTCGAACTTTTATTTTATATATGTTATTGCCTTACATATTCAGTACGTTTTCTCGTACTGACGTCCCTCGCGGGTGACGCTGCATTTCATACTACAGGCACAGGTACTTTAGCTAGTAGACCTCCTCGGTAGGAGCACACGACACTCAGCTACTTTTGGTGAGTTCCAGATTGATTCGGAGCTTTACTGAGTCTTTGGGAGATTCATTTTGGGTATTGTATCATATTTAAGAGTAAGGTGGGGTCTGTCCCGACCTACTCTAAGGTTTTCTATCTTTTAGAGGCTTTGTTGACTTATGTTTATGGTTCAGTTGCGTCTTAACAAGTTGTGGCCTCAACGGCTAAGTCTTGTACATAAGTTTTGGGTCTACTTATGTTGGTTCGTATCGCTGCATCTTATGTGAACTTGTCACAAGATTGTCATAGTTATATGCATAGTAAGCACAGGTTACATGTTGGTTCTCTCGGGCCTAGAGGGCATCGGGTGCCTGTCCGGCTTAACGGGATTTTGGGACGTGACAAAAGTAGTATCAGATCAGGTAATCCTAGGGAGTCTACAAAGCCGTGTTTGTGTAGAGTCTTACTTATGGATGTGTTGTGCACCACATTTATAAACAAGAGGCTACGGGACATATAGGAGTTGTCTCATTTC
Source organism: Solanum tuberosum (assembly GCF_000226075.1). Lineage (NCBI taxonomy): Eukaryota > Viridiplantae > Streptophyta > Magnoliopsida > Solanales > Solanaceae > Solanum > Solanum tuberosum. The sequence continues at coordinate 486,580 of NW_006239125.1, forward strand.
TTTCATTTCTTAGATCGTGCGATAGAACCAGTGTTTTAGGCGAATCATATCTAATTCCTAAATTGTTTTATTATAGCAAGGATGTCGGTTACAAGAAGGAGCAAAAGTATTTGTAAGCGAGTAGAGTGGCTGCCCAAGAAGGGACCAACCAACCACTACCTAGTCAAGCTGTACAAGGTGAGGCTCATGATGAGTTTCCCTCACAGACTTCCCCGACCCCTCCATCTCCAGAAGATCTAAGTAGGGAAGTTGCACCTCAAGAACCCCCTATTAATGCTAGCGAGCAAGATTTGAGGAATGCGGTCCAATTATTGACTCGTATAGTTGTTGGCCACGGCCAAAGGCAAGAAGGTCCAGTTGCAGGTACTAGTGGTGTAGATAGAGCAGCTGGCACGCGAATACGTGATTTCCTTAATGTGGACCCTCCATCATTCACCGGGTCAGATCCTAATGAAGATCCACAAGACTTTATAGATCAGATCCAACGCACTTTCGATGTTTTGCATGTAAGTGGTAAAGAAGCGCTCGAGCTAGCAGCATATAGATTAAAGGGTGTAGTTGTATTGTGGTATGAAGCTTGGAAGCAATCCAGGGGAACAGATGCACCATCAGCTACATGGAAAGAGTTCAAAAAGACATTCCTTGACCATTACCTGCCATTGGAGATCCGAGAGGCCCGTGCGGATTAATTCATGAATCTCCACCAATAAAGTACGAGCGTGAGAGAGTACAGTCTCAAATTTAATTCCTTGGCCAGGTATGCTCCTAATGTAGTAGCTACTATGGGGAATAGAATTCATCGATATGTGGATAGATTAGATTCATATCTGGTTAGAGATTGTACCATTGCTTCGTTGAATAAAGATATGGATATAGCAAGGATGCAAGCTTTTGCGCAAAAGTTGTAGGATCAAAGGCAAAGAAGAAGGACACAAGAGTCAGAAACAGGGCATTCTAAGAGGGCCAGATTCATGAAGCAGTTTACACCATCCGAAGGTGAGTTTAGGCCTCGGTTCTTTAACAGACCGCCTAGGCCATCATCTTCCTACTCTACAGCTAGTGCCCCACCGCAGTTTCAAGAGTCTAAGGGGAATCAGTTTGGGCAAAGAGGTGAAAGCCAAGGTTCACGAACAGCGGGTTACCAAGAGCAGAGAAGTATGAGCCAATCAAGACCTCTTCGATAGTCTTGTAAAAAATGTGGAAGAAATCATTTCGGTGCATGTAGGTTTGGGACAAATGTTTTATTTTGGTGTGGTACACCAGGTCATATGATGAGAAATTGCCCTCATAGGGGTGTGGGTGGTGTGGCACAACCTACTAGATCAATTGCTGCATCCTCATCATCAGCACCTTCTTTCGGTAGGGGACAGATGCCTTCTAGTCGTGGTAGAGGAGCTAGGGGAGCAGCCAGTTCTAGTGGAGTTCAGAATCGCACATATGCTCTCGGGGATCGACAAAATTTAGAAGCCTCATCGGATGTGGTTACTGGTACATTGTCCATCTTTTCACATAATGTTTATGTATTAATTGATCCGGGGTCTACACTATCATATCTTACTCCATTGATTGCTGAAAAGTTTAAAAGAACACCAGAATTATTAGTGAAGCCATTGGAAGTGTCTACACCGATTGGTGAGTCTATTATAGCTAGAAGGGTTTATCGTAATTATATTGTAACTGTTTGTGATCGTGATACATTGGCTGACCTTGTTGAGCTAGAAATGGTAGATTTTGATGTTATAATGGGTATGGATTGGTTAGCTTCTTGTTATGCCACGGTGGATTGCCGAACTAAGATGTTGCATTTCCATTTTCCAAAAGAGGTCGTCCTTGAATGGAAAGGTAATATTGGGACACCAAGAGGTAAATTTATTTCCTATCTTAAGGCAAAGAAGATGATGTCCAATGGATACATATGTCATCTAGTGAGAGTGAAAAATATAGATGTTGAGTCACCATCTCTTCAATCAATTCCAGTGGTAAATGAATTTCCCGATGTATTTCCTGAAGATCTTCCGGGTTTGCCTCCAGAAGGAGAAGTAGAGTTTGGTATTGATGTGATTCAAGATACTCAACCTATATCCATCCCTCCATATAGAATGGCCCCGGCAGAATTACGGGAGTTGAAGGAGCAGTTAAAAGACTTATTAGATAAAGGATTCATAAGGCCTAGTATATCCCCATGGGGAGCACCAGTTTTATTTGAACGCCAGAAAGATGGCTCTTTAAGAATGTGTATCTACTACCGGCAGTTGAATAAGGTAACGATTAAGAACAAATATCCCCTCCCTTGAATTGATGAATTGTTTGATCAGTTACAAGGTGCTAGGTGTTTTTCAAAAATTGACCTGAGGTCAGGTTATCACCAAGTGAGGGTCGAAGACAAAGATATACCCAAGACAGCTTTTCGAACACGGTATGGTCATTTTGAGTTTTTAGTCATGTCATTCGGGCTACCGAATGCACCAGCAGTTTTTATGGATTTGATGAATAGGGTGTTCAAGCCATTTTTAGAAGTGTTCGTGATAGTATGCATATATTACATTTTGGTGTATTCAAGATCGGAAAAGGGCCATGCTAATCACGTGCGGCAAGTTTTACAAATTCTTCGTGATCGTAAGTTGTATGCAAAGTTCTCTAAATGTGCGTTCTGGTTAAAATTTGTGGCATTCTTAGGTCATATTGTATTCGATGAAGGAATAAGGGTTGATAACCAGAAGATAGAAGCCGTGAAAAACTGGCCAAGACCTATAACGCCTACGGAGATCCGTAGTTTCCTTGGATTGACAGGTTATTACAAAAGGTTCATTGAAGGATTCTCTTCCATTGTTGCACCCTTAACAAAGCTAACACACAAAGAAACCAAATTTCAGTGGAGTGAGGAATGTGAAAGAAGCTTACAAGAGTTGAGCAATAAATTAGCTTCTGCACATGTATTGTATTGGTACTTCCAGAAGGAATAGAATGGTATGTAGTGTATTGTGATGCTTCGAGACTGGGCCTAGGATGTGTATTGATGCAGCATGGTAAAGTAATAGCTTATGGTTCAAAGCAACTATGGCCACATGAGAAAATTTATCCAACTCATGATCTAGTGCTAGCAGCAGTTGTATTTTCTTTGAAGATATGGCGCCACTACTTGTATGGAATTCATGTTGACCTATACACTGATCACAAGAGTTTGCAATATATCTTTAAGCAAAAGGACCTAAATCTGAGGCAGCGAAGATGGCTGGAGCTATTAAAAGATTATGACATAAATATCTTGTATCATCCCGGGAAAGCAAATGTAGTAGCTGATGCGTTAAGTCGTAAAATAATGGCAAGCACTTATGGGCAGTCTGTGGAAAGACAAGGAATAACTAAGGATCTATGTCAACTAGCTAGCTTGGGGGTTCGCCTTCTTGAATCTCCAGACGAAGGGGTTATTGTGCAAAATACGGCAGAATCCTCATTAGTAGTGGAAGTGAAACAGAAGCAGTACACTGATCCTATTCTATTAAAGCTTAAGGAGAATGTACAACAGGGTATGACAAAGGCATTTGAGCTTACGCAAGAGGGAGTACTTCGATGTCAAAACAGATTGTGTGTACCTAATGTAAATGAATTAACAAAGAGGATTATGATGGAAACACATCATTCAAGATATTTTGTCCTTCCGGGGTCAACTAAAATGTATCATGACTTCAAAGAAATGTATTGGTTGGAGGACATGAAGAAGAACATTGCAGAATTTGTGGCTCAATGTCCAAATTGTCAACAAGTAAAAGTAGAGCACCAAAAGCCCGGAAGTTATATACAGCGTATAGAACTTCCAATTTGGAAGTGGGACATGATCAACATGGATTTTGTCACTAGTTTGCCTCGTTCATTTCGGAAGTTTGATTCTATATGGGTAATTGTTGATAGATTAACCAAATCAGCGCACTTCTTTCCGGTCAAGACTACCTATACTGTCAAAGAATATGTGAGGTTGTATATTAAAGAGATAGTTCATCTACATGGAGTGCCAATCTCTATTATATCGGATCGGGGAGCTCAATTCACTGCAAATTTTTGGAAGTCATTTCAGAAGAGTTTAGGAACACAAGTGAATTTAAGTACAGCCTTTCATCCTCAAACAGACGGTCTGGCATAGCGTACAATTCAAACACTTGAGGATATGCTGCGAGCTTCTATATTGGACTTCAAAGGTAGTTGGGATGATCATTTTCCATTGATCGAGTTTGCATACAACAATAGCTACCATTCAAGTATTAAAATGGCACCTTATGAAGCTTTATATGGTAGAAAATGTAGATCCCCAATTAGCTAGTTCGAAAAAGGTGAAACTGTCTTATTTGGGCCAGATCTTGTTCATCAAGCTATGGAAAAAGTCAAAGTGATACAGCAGTGGCTAGAAACAGCTCAAAGTCGACATAAATCATATGCGGATGTTAGAAGGAGAGGACTACAATTTTCTATAGGGGATTGGGTGTTGTTGAAGGTGTCACCAATGAAAGGGGTAATGAGGTTTGGTAAAAAGAGAAAGTTGAGTCCATGCTATATAGGGCCATTTAAGGTTATCCAAAGAATTGGCCAAGTTGCGTATGAGTTAGAGTTACCTCAAGGGCTTTCAACCGTTCATCCAGTGTTTCATGTCTCAATGCTTCGAAAATGAAGTAGGTGACCCATCTCGTATTACTCCTACTGAAGATGTACAAGTTACGAGAGATCTCACTTATGAAGAAGTACCCATTGTTAGTCTGGATCGACAGGTTAGGAAGTTAAGAAATAAAGAATAGCTTCTATAAAAATATTATGGAGGAACCAACAAGTAGAAGAAGTTACATGGGAAGCGAAAGAAGCAATGAAATTGAAGTATCCTCATCTCTTCCAAACCGATGAGAAAGATTAAAATATTGAGTTGAGGCATTAAAAAGTATAAGTCTATAATTTCAATGTGATTAACAGTAGTACTAACTTAGGCTTGAACTTGTTTGGGCTGGATAACCATGCTAACATTCGAGGACGAATGTTTTAAGGGGGGAAGGATGTAAATGCCCGTACTATGCATATGCTTAATGTATTCTTGTGATACTTGACATAGCCTTATAGTATAGGTAAGGGACCATGTTTATTATATGATTAGAGATGGTTTAAACTAGCTCGGAAGGTGATGTGATGCATTGCACGTTGCAGCATGTGTACTGCAAGTTATAACTCCAACGAAAGTATTTAAACTCGAGACGGGAAGGTGGCAATTGAGCTTAAAGTTGAAAGTTAAGTGCTAACTTAAAGAAAAAGAGACTAATAATTAGAGAATGGAATAAAATAGGTGAGCTGCTTGCTTGACTTAACTAAGCTAGTAGGTGACAAGTAGGTGCATCACCTACTTTGACTTATTGACCAGTCCAAAGAACCAAGTAGGTGAATCACCTACTTGAGCTATATGGATCTAGTTAAAAAGGCCAAAGTTTATGGATCAGATTTGGGCCTATGCTAATGGACTCACTTGAGGCCCAAAGTATGTTAAATAAATCAAAATGAAATTAAAGCTTAGCAACCAAATCTGCCAAGGCCCAATATATTTAAGCCCAAGTGAAAGCTAGTAGGTGCATCACCTAGTTTGACCTTTTCAGTTTCTTGATATACATAAGCAGGTGTATCACCTACTTGACCAATTAGTGGATGAAAATGAAGCTTTCTAGTGGATATTCTTAAAGGTGAAGAAAGCTCAATATAAAGATATATTGGCTGCTATTCTCACTCATTTTAACACACATTATTGAGGATTAGCTCCAGCTCTTTCTCTCTCTTTTCTCTTAAGGATTAAACAGCAGCCTTAAAGTTCTTCTAGGGTTCTTGAAGAAACCGTCATCTCTGCACGACAAGGTAAGTGAAAACACTTATGGATTTAGCTTAATTCTCCCATCGATGATTAGGAAAACGTATTATTCATGCTCAAGTATAGGCATAAAGGCATAATATTTCTAGAAGCTACTTCTCACTTCCTTGGTTATTAAGATACTTTTCTCTTCTTCCATGGTTTAAGTGTGAAGGGAAATTGAAGTTCTAGAGGAATTCTAAGTTATAAGGAGAAGATGTAGAAATTGAGGTAAGGTGACTGCTCCATTTTCTTCCTCCTTATGTATGAGTTTTGAGTGAGGAATTATGGGTGTGCTTTCATAAAGAACTTAAGGAGGTGGTGAGTTCAATAATTGGTGATATTATAAAGAATACTTGAGGCTATTTTATGGGTATTGTTGTTGGTGCAGTTTGGGTAATCTTGGAAAAGGATATATAATGTATGTTTTGGGCAGAGAAGGAGGGTGTGGTGAAACACATTGTTTTAAGGGTTGTATGGGCTCATTATCCATCAAAGTTAGCTACTGTTTTACTAGGCTCACGGTGTGATAGCTGCTAATTTAATTTTATCATTACTTATATTGTAGATTAAAACTTGAAATGGGAGGGTGAATTGTGATAGTTGTATTGATCAGAAGATAAGGTATGTAAGGCTATTCGATTCAATATTCTTCGGCATGAAATCTGATACTTGAGATTAATATCAATAAGTGAATTTCCTAAGTTCTATTCCTAGTAAAGGAAACATAGTGGTAGCGTATGATCTCCAAATAGCTAACATTATGTTCCCCCTCTCCTTAGTGTATAGAATTACTTCATTATATGTTTAGTACTCTATACTTGTGTAATTCTCCTCCTATGTGCTGGTATAGAAATTGTATTTGCAAAAGCAAGTTTGGTGAATCCTCCTCTTAGTCAGTTGAAGTTAATTGTGTCATTTAAGCTCACAAGTAATGCATTGATCTTACATAGCTCCTTATGTCATTGTTACTGCCTTGAAGTATTATTTACATGTCTTCTACTACTGGTCCGTAGTTCCAACTATCAAAAATGATACCACCAAAACAACAATCTCAAAGATTAAAGAATCTAAGTAAAGAAATCTGTATAATTAAGGGTGGCAGCTCAAGGGCGGAACCCTAGCATGGGCCGATCCCAATTGGTATAGAAGGGTGGCAGCTCAGGGGCGTAAGCCTAGCATGG
>NW_006239125.1:493796-499887 GCF_000226075.1 Solanum tuberosum
GCCACTCGTATCACATGCCTTATAAAGATCATAACACACAGAAAGGTAAAGACAAGAATGTAACATACATGATTCCACAAGAGTTAACCAAGGTGGTCTTCTGTTCTGATTTATGCACACATATATTGATACTTAGTTTCATTGAACTCTTATTTAGATATGTTATTGCCTTACATATTCAGTACATTTTCTCGTACTAACGTCCCTCGCGGGGGACGCTGCATTTCATGTTGCAGGCACAGGTACTTCAGCTAGTAGACCTCCTTAATAGGAGCACATGACACTCAGCTACTTTTGGTGAGCTCTAGATTGATTCGGAGCTTTACTGAGTCTTTGGTAGATTCATTTTGGGTATTGTATCGTAGTTAAGAGTAAGGCGAGGTCTGTCCCAACCTACTCTAAGGTTTTCTATCTTTTATAGGCTTTATAGACTTATGTTTATGGTTCAGTTGCGTCTTAACAAGTTGTGGCCTCAACGGCCAAGTCTTGTATATAAGTTTTGGGTCTACTTATGTTGGTTCGTATCCAGTACATTTTCTCGTACTAACGTCCCTCGCGGGGGACGCTGCATTTCATGTTGCAGGCACAGGTACTTCAGCTAGTAGACCTCCTTAATAGGAGCACATGACACTCAGCTACTTTTGGTGAGCTCTAGATTGATTCGGAGCTTTACTGAGTCTTTGGTAGATTCATTTTGGGTATTGTATCGTAGTTAAGAGTAAGGCGAGGTCTGTCCCAACCTACTCTAAGGTTTTCTATCTTTTATAGGCTTTATAGACTTATGTTTATGGTTCAGTTGCGTCTTAACAAGTTGTGGCCTCAACGGCCAAGTCTTGTATATAAGTTTTAGGTCTACTTATGTTGGTTCGTATCACTGCATCCTATGTGAACTTGTCACAAGATTGTCATAGTTATAGGCATAGTAAGCACAGGTTACATGTTAGTTCTCGCGGTCCTAGAGGGCATCGGGTGCTTGTCCGTCTTAATGGGATTTGGGACGTGACACAAGGGTTCTTTCGGTGGCTAAGAACGGCCTACCAAGAATGATAGGAAGCTCGGTATCAATCTTGCAATCTAGGATCACAAAATCGGCTGGAAATATAAACTTATCCACCTTCACCAGAATGTCATAAAGAACGCCAATAGGACTCTTGATTGAACGGTCGGCCATGAGGAGACGCATAGTTGTTGACTTAGGACCACCTAGCCAAAGTTTCTTGTAAATGGAAAAGGGAATCAAATTTATACTTACCCCGAAATCACACAATGCTTTAGCAAACTCAAACACCCCTATAGTGCACGGGATAGTGAATGCCCCTGGATCATCTTTCTTGACAACCATGTTGCTCATCATAATGGCACTACAATTATGGGATACTTCGATCATTCCAAAATCCATATTCTTATTCTTGGTAATCAACTCTTTCATAAACTTTGCATAACCTGGCATCGCTAACAACTCCTACACCAAAGGTAGATTAATTTAAAGAGTTTTAAAGAATGAGAGAAAATTTTGAAACTTCGCGTCTTCAGCCCTCTTCTTCAACCTTTGGGGAAATGGTGGACAACTTTAGGTAACGTATTTGTAGGTACCGAGGAAGGAACAAACCGCTCATTTGAATTTTCAGCCTCACCAAAATCAACCTCTTTTGGGGTATTAATAACTCCATTTGGAGATGCATTGTGCATTTCCTCGGTAAGTCCATCACTCTCAACAACAACAACTTACTCTTTGCTTGAACTTGCATTCTCAACATTTGGCACATCATTTCCCATAACCGTACCCCTACGGGTCATAATCGCCATGCATTGGGAAACATCATTCTTTAGGTTGGCTAAGGTATCACTCGGAAGACCCCCTTTTGGTCTTTGATTTAAGTGAGCCGAAATTTGCCCCATTTGAGTCTCAAGTTACTTTATAGAGACCGAGAGAGAAGTCACTATTTTATCAAAGAGGAGAAATCAGCCTTCATCTCCTTGAGTACCTTATTCGTTCCTTCTACAGTGTTTAGGTTACAGGCAGGCATATCCTTGGTTTGAAAGCTATCGGGGTTAGCATTTAGTTTTTTTGGTTTTGACCGTTCGTGAGGAGGCACATAGCGATCTCTATCATCATCCCTATCTCTCCAATTTGCACCTCTATCACGCCAATCTCGATCCCGATCTCTCCAACCACCATCACGATCATTGTTCGAAACTTGATTCCCGCTCGACCTTGCATAGCTCAAACGAGAATCCCCCGCTTAGTTTGACAAGAATTGTACCCCTTCGTTGTACATGGCCCCAAATTGTGCATCATCCAGATTTACACTGCCACTAGCACCAACCACATTCACAAACTTATAACCACTTCCCATGACATGTTTCATCAACAAGTCCATTTGGGTCATTATCTTAGCCATGTTCTCATCACGTTTTTTTTTGTTTTCCAATTTTTCCTTGGTCATCCCGAGGTTTAGAGGAGACACTTAATCTTCCTTTGTATGCCATGCCCGATTAATCTTGGTCATCTCATCAAGAAATACCGATGCCATGACAAAAGGTTGTCTCATATTACCACCCCTAATAAGTTGATCGGAAACACCTTTGTTGATAGTGTCAAGACTCCGGTAGAAATATTGCAAGACCACATTATTTGGAAATCCATGAGTAGGACACTTGAGAAGTAGCTTTTGAAACCTCAACCATGTTTCATGAATTGGTTCACATTTGAATGTTGTCCCTCAACTTCACCATCTTCAAGGGAGGAAAGAATCTTTCATAAAACACCTATGTGAGTTCCTCTCAAGAAATAATAGCTTCTTTTGGTAGCTCGGTCAACCACTTCGTTTTTTCCCCTACTAGAGAGAAGGGAAACAAACGAAGTCAGATTGATTCTTAAGAGATATGTTTGAAGGAGAATGGTCTACACACATCCACAAGTCCCCGGATGTGATGATGAGGGTCTTCATGAGCAAGTCCCCTGAAGAAACCTTTTATTTGGAGCAGCTGAAGCATAGTCCAGGTCACATGAAAAATAACGTTGCCCACAGTTGGGGGCAAGCAAATAGCACAGGCACTTCCAATTCTCTCCGCATTGACATCGTTCAAGTCCCCGATGTCATCATTGTGTCCAAGTTGACTCACACTGCTCCCGTTCACACTCATTTCTTCTCCTAATGAGAGCAAATAACAAGAACACAATAAGAAAATCCTACTACAACTAAATTAGTTCACAAAAGCACTTCAATAAAAGAATTTTAGACACCACTCCCCAGCCACGACTTCATTTTTGATAACACTCAACTTCACCTTTTATAATTCAAAGTGTAGGTGGTTGCTAACAAGTATAAACCCAATGATGAGTTAGGGTCGATCCCACAAGGAGTGATACGGTAAAGAATTCAAGTACGAAGTATCGAAGTATTATAATTTATTTTAGAATGTAGATAACTAACACGTGACATAATATAAATTGAAAGGTTTTGATTATCAGTAACAAGAGATTTTGGTAACCAATTGTTAACAAAATGACTAACACGGAGTTAGAACAATTATAAAGAGGGCATTAGGAGTGTGTGAGTAATTGAATACTTATTCACTTAACGGGTAATTGTCAATTGCTTCTCTCGATTAGCTAACATGTTTCGAGTGAATTCTCTCGAACCTCAACAAGCTTCACAATACAAAACAACCCAATTCCTTAACTTAAAACTTTCTCAAGCTGGGTTGTAAATACATAAGCCAATACAATTATCAATCACTTCTTCTACTCTATGCATCTTTCTCAAGAAAACATCGAATGCTAAGACTAGAACTAAATTTGCAACTTTAGTTCATAGATTAAAACATGAATAAATGATTAAACCCATTTCAAAATAACATTATAACAATTGACAATACCCATAAGCTAATCTATGTATTCAATTACATAATCACACCCCTATGAAAATGGGGTTTAGCCAATCATATCCAAAAGCAAGAAACTATTACCAAGATGATGCTCCATCAAATTGACAAAATCACCCAAGCTTAAATATTGAAATTAAAACTTAAACCATGAATCCCCAATAATCTAAGCTCAAAAACCTCCAAGAGTGTTTAATAATGTCAAAATATGAAAAACTTTAAGAATTGGTTAATACACTGGGTCAAAACTGTGTTTTCTCTTTCTAGAAATCAATATATATGTTTCCAAAAACTCCCAAAATGTCAAAAATGTGGGCTCACTCAATGAGATTAGGCGGGATTGTCGATTGACTCGGCGATCCACTGAATGGTATCTTTTCTCGCCTTTTGGCTCAACTTCTACATCCAATTGTTCTGGAAGATTTGGCGAGTTGGGTCGCTATCGTCGTTCCATTTGGCGCGTTGTCAAAGTGTCTTTTTTCTCACTTATTTGGATTGATCCATGGGCTAATTTACTGGAAATTTTAGTGAGTTGGAGGCTCACTCGGCGCGTCGCCGAGTGGCTTTTGCGAGCTCCAACCTTTCTTTTCTTCAACTTTTCTAACTTTTGCACTTATTTTCGCATCATAATGTCCTTGCCTTGTTCTTAAGCCTTCATTGTTGCATATAAACAAATTAACATCAGTTATAAGCATAAATAAGGCATTGAGGACACTAATTCATTGAATAATAAGTTCTAAATGAGTCAAAACTCCCAACTCATCACTTTGTAGGTCCTTAGACAATCAGATGAGAGAAAGGATCACTTTTCTAATATGTGGATTAAAGGTTTTCCTTTTAAGATATCATTCTTTATGTGGAGAGTTTGGAATAAGAGGCTGCCCATTGGGGAAGCATTGATGAGAATAGGAGTGGTCTAGGATTCTCGTTCTTGTTGTTGTAGTACTTTTAATCAAGAAACTTTTGAACATTTGTTCCTTTGTTGTTCATTTGCTAAACAAGTTTGACAGAGTTTTGCAGTAGCTGCAGGTATTCGGGGACCCTTTGTACATTTAAAAGTCACTATTAGGAGATGGTGGAATGTTAATGGACCTAGTAAATTGAAGCCAGTTCTCAAAGGTATGACAACTTTGATAATGTGGAAAATTTTGAAGAGAAGAAATAGTATAATGCAAGGAGGTTCTATGTCCTTACATAAGGTGATCTATGAAATTAACAGAAAAGCATATTTATTCACTAAAACAAGGTACCCTTGGTTGCAAAATATCCCAAATCGGTGGGCAAGTTTGGTGCAGTTCTTGGAAGATTATACACCAAATCTTGATTGCAAACTTTTGTAATTCTAACACCCCTCAAAATGAAGTAGGATAAAGTAGAGCCTCACATGGGTTTTATGCATTAATAACTTGCTAAACTAATGAATAATAGCCTTTTTAGTGAATTTAAATAGTTTGGAAGTCAAACGTCAAGGGCCGACCAAGACGTTAGGAAACTAGTCTTTTACGTGTTGGTGTGTTCTAGTATGTTGTTCATGTTTTTATGTGTTGTTTGGAGTTTAAAATCAGTGGAGGTGACCCTAGTGTCTTAATATATGTTTTTAAGGTCAAAACATTCGGATACGACACCCCAGGGGCCACCCTAAGGGTCCCCGAGGAGGACCCCAATCTTGGCCAAGCAAGCTGCCAAGGCAGCTTGAAGTTGTGCTTGGAGGGAGCATGTCCGCGTCGCGGACTAGCTCCACCAACGGCCAAATGTTTGGTCCATGTCGCGGACGTGTTGCGGACTCTTCTATCTCGAAATTTAATTTTCAGAAACTTGTGGGAATACCTCCGCGTCGCGGATTTGTTTACCGACGAAATCTGCGAAAATAAAACTCAAGTTAGACTTATTTAAAAAGGTCCAACTAAGTGAGGGGTAGTTTGGGTAATATGTGGGTTATTGTTTTATGTGCTTTTAAGTATATTAGAAGTATTTAAACATGTATATTGTATTTTAGAATTCATTCTTCCAAATCAAACCCCTTTTCTCCCCAAAAGTTCTCTCTAGAACTCCATTGGAGATTAGGTCAAGTTAAAGCTAGGGTTCAAGGTTTCAAGTGTTTTCTTCTCAAATTTCATGGGATTCATGAAGGTTAAGGTATGGGTATTCTTTATCCTTGATTGCTCTTCCATTCAAGGAGCCAAATCAAAGTGTTTTCAAAGTT
>NW_006239125.1:500278-586081 GCF_000226075.1 Solanum tuberosum
TGGCCATGAAGGGCATTATATGAGTATTGTTGTATTGGTGTGTTATTATATATAAATGAGGCTATATGTAAATTCCTATATGAAGCTTTATGTAAAGTTAATGTGAAGCTATATGTGAAGATATGATGTGAATGAGTTTATGTGATCTTGTGATGATCCTATATAAAGTGGATAGCATTGTGATCTAAAGTATGATTTCGCATGAGGTATATATGTGTGATGATGTTGGATTATGAATTGTCCTCAAATGATAATGTTGTGACTTTGTTAGTAGACTAATGTGTCTCTTCTTGTTACTTAAAGTCTTGAACGCATGAATGTGTGAAGTGGGCTAGAACTAAGAAATGGTGCCCTTTCTATAAATGCTAAAAGAGGAATTCTAGGCCAAGACTTGAATCGGCAAAACTAAGAAATGGTGCCCTTTCTATAAATGCTAAAAGAGGAATTCTAGGCCAAGACTTGAATCGGCAAAACTAAGAAATGGTGCCCTTTCTATAAATGCTAAAAGAGGAATTCTAGGCCAAGACTTGAATCGGCAAAACTAAGAAATGGTGCCCTTTCTATAAATGCTAAAAGAGGAATTCTAGGCCAAGACTTGAATCGGCAAAACTAAGAAATGGTGCCCTTTCATAAGTCTAGCTTTCCTAAGTAAATGTAAAACCATGAAATCGGTAGACCTAATGGTGGTAGCCCTTCTCATGTGTGAAATGATGAACCTTGGATCGGTAGGCCTAAGGCACCCTTCTAGGGGGATTTAATGAGCTATCCTTATGAACCTTGATTGGCCATGACTAAGAAATGGGGCCTTTCTTGGGAAGAGGTACTATGAGTTGGTTGAACTAGAAAAGGAACCTTCTCTAAGTACATATGTGATTGAATACTCTATGGGAAACAAGGTTAGCACCGAGTGGATGTGGTTAGGAAGGTGGCCTAGTTGAGTATGAGATTAGGCACAATGAACTTCCTTGGACATCCCCAAGCCATGTGCCTACATGGGTTGCTTACTAATTCTACCCTTGGCAAGTAGAACAACTTCCACGGAGTAGGATAGACTCCGGCTTCCATGCCTATCTAGTATGGTCTATGTCGGTTATGCCTATTCCCATCATGTGGGATGTGCACTATAGTTGTTGGATAGGTTCTACACCGTGTAGGTAGTAGTATGGGATGCTATCTACATATGGCACGAGTAGGCTTTGAAGATACTAAAGTGAGTTCCCTAAGTCTAACGACTATTATGTGAAAGTCCCCTTATGTTCTTGAAGGTCTCCTAAGTGGTTTCTTAAAGAATGTTGGTCTATTTATGTTATGTTGTAAAGGAAATGACCTTATCTAAGGTACTCTTAAGGAACACTTAAGTATGCTTGAAGAGGTTGTATGGGCGGTCACTTCTTGTCTCACTCAAGTGTGTCTTAAGGTTATATTAGGTAGAGGTCCTATGGTAATGAAATGACATGTGTTCTTTTAAAGTTAAGCATGGATTGTATATGGACATATGTTGAGTATATGTATGGTTGGCTATGGTCTTATATGCAAATGTTGACTTGTATTATATCTCTTATACTTGTGAAGTTAAGGTTTTATCAAAAATGATATGAACGCATATATTCCTTGTAAATGTCTGTTGAAGCATGTTTTTGCATGGTCTCCATACGAAAACATGGTGAGTCCTCATAGATTCGAGGACAACACCTTACATGTTCCTTTTTATGTATTTCTAGTATTGTGTTTAAGTCTTGTATGGGGTTAGTCCCATTGTTGTATTCAAGTATTAGATGGTTTTGAAACATCATGTATAAAGCCTAGAAAAGTTTTTGTGCTTGCTATTTTTAATGAAATGTCTTCTTTGTAAGGAACGTTTTTAAATTCTTAGTGACTTTTATGATCTATGCAATGAATGAATGTTAAGGTTGTATGAGACCTCCGAGAGGTCGAATACGCATGTAACGGCTAGGGGGTGCTCTCGGGTCGTTACAAACTTGGTATCAGAGCATAAGGTTCCCGGTATGGTCTTAGGTTGTCTCATAACCACATCTAGTAGAGTCTTGTTCGTAATGTGAAGCGCGCCACATTATGAATATGAAGCTATTGGGTGCTAAGAAAGTTTTACTTCTTCATTCTTTTTGTCGTGCCATGAAGTTTCTCTCTATAATGTCTTTCCTTGTTCCTTATGTGATGGTCCTTACAGTGTGACCTTTGAGACGTTGTGGTTGCAAGGGTTGAGGGGGAGGAATAGGTTGGTTGTGAGGCCAACTATGGCTTTGTGACTTGATGAAGGTGGTGTGGGAGGTTTTGATGATGACTCTAGGTTGGATGGGTTGGTTTATGGTTTTGTGTGTTATTAGTAGAATCTGACTTAGATATGTGAGTTGAGATATGTTGAAAAAGATGATGGAGTGTGGTGTTTTAAAGGGCATAGGTGTGATGAGTATGGAAGTTTAGTGTTATGGTGATCCATAAGGTGGAAGGAGGTGAAATTGAAATAGTTAGTATGAGTTCCTTCTAAGTGGGGATGTTGTGACTTTATGGTAAGGTTTTTTGAGAATCCTTGCACTCATGAGTTAGGCTTGAAAGATGTTCTCATTACAAGAGGTTTAGGGAATTGAAGAGCTGGGTGAGAATGGTTTTTGGTAAGATTGATGGTCTCTCCCTTGAGATTCTTATGGCATGTCCATGTTGACCTTATCTTGGTTTACCCTTAAGTGGGGGATGGTAAGTTGAGTAGTGAGGGGATTGAGGAGTGTTGACACCCTTACCTTTTCTTTATGTGACTATTCGAGCCTAAAACAAAGAGTTCCTATAATCTTGTAGCATGTCTTGGAGTCTTAGGTGAAAAAGAGTTTTCCATGGTCTCCTTATATTAGGCATGTTTTAAATGAATTCTTGTTAAAGTAAGGAAAATGGGTTTTCAAAAAGTTATGTTCCTCATGTTGATGTGCATCTATAATGATTTGCCTAAATGTTGCATGAGTTGACTTTCTTAGCATGCCTTATGTGTTATTGAGAAGTTGCATATCGAGCCTTTTTTAGAGAATTGCTTAAATGTGCTTTACGGTAAATGTTGCATAATTGTGCTTTTATGAGAAAATTGCATAATGTGCTTAATAATGTCGGAATGAGCATGATGTGAATTGGAGAAGGAAGTTCCTCCAATAGCATGAGAAAAGGTAAAGATGATGCATAAAGAGTTAGTAGATGCTGTGCCTACTTCCTTGAATTACATGAAGTTATTGTGGGACTTTGTTGTGGAGTGATGTTCCTCCTTATTATGTGTATGGTTTATATAATGGTATGGATGAGTATGGACTGTTTACTTTGGTCGTTTTCCTTGAAAAGTGTTTAGGTGTCATTCGAGGACGAATGTTCCCAAGTGTGGGATATTGTAACACCCCTCAAAATGAAGTAGGATAAAGTAGAACCTCACATGGGTTTTATGCATTAATAACTTGTTAAAATAATGAAGAATAGCCTTTTTAGTCAGTTTAAATAATTTGGAAGTCAAACGTCAAGGGACAACCAAGACGTTCGGAAACTAGTCTTTTACGTGTTGGTGTGTTCTAGTATGTTGTTCATGTTTTTATGTGTTGTTTGGAGTCTAAAATCAGTGGAGGTGACCCT
The DNA here is from genome assembly GCF_000226075.1 of Solanum tuberosum. Lineage (NCBI taxonomy): Eukaryota > Viridiplantae > Streptophyta > Magnoliopsida > Solanales > Solanaceae > Solanum > Solanum tuberosum. The sequence continues at coordinate 503,897 of NW_006239125.1, forward strand.
AGTGTCTTAATATATGTTTTTCGGGTCAAAACGTTCGGATACGACTCCCCGGTGGCCAACCCAAGGGTTCCCGAGGAGGACCCCAACCTTGGCCAAGCAAGCTGCCAAGGCAGCTTGAAGTTGTGCTTGGAGGGAGCATGTCCGCGTCGCGGACTAGCTCCACCAACGGCCAAATGTTTGGTCCATGTCGCGGACGTATTGCGGACTCTTCTGTCTCGAAATTTAATTTTCAGAAACTTGTGGGAATACCTCCGCGTCGCGGACTTGTTTCCCGATGAAATCTGCGAAAATAAAACTCAAGTTAGACTTGTTTAAAAAGGTCCAACTAAGTGAGGGATAGTTTGGGTAATATGTGGGTTATTGTTTTAAGTGATTTTAAGTATTTTAAAGGTATTTAAACTTATATATTGTATTTTAGAATTAATTCTTCCAAATCAAACCCCTTCTCTCCCCAAAAGTTCTCTCTAGAACTCCATTGGAGGCTAGGTCAAGTTAAAGCTAGGGTTCAAGGTTTCAAGTGTTTTCTTCTCAAATTTCATGGGATTCATGAAGGTTAAGGTATGGGGATTCTTTATCCTTGATTGCTCTTCCATTCAAGGAGCCAAATCAAAGTGTTTTTAAAGTTCTCCCAAAAACACTAATTTCAATTCTAGCATGGGTTCTTGCATGAAAACCTTTTTAATGATGTTTTATGTTGTTATTAATGATTATTGATGGTTTTAAGAAAGAAATCTTCATGAACCCATGTCTTCTCCAATTCTCTAAATTTGGTCTAGAGTGGGTCTATTGATTTTGAGTAATTGATGAAGGATTTTTGAGTGGTTTGATGTGGGCTGTTCTTATATCATTTTAGCTATGTCGAATTGTTTGAAATTGTTATTGAATTGTATAATGTGAGGTAGTAGCCTTGAATGGTCATAAATTGGGACTTAGCCTTTATGTTGGTTATTGGATATTATTTAGCTTAGCTTGTATAGTTGAATGTTGTTATTATCATTGTTATTGTATTGTTAATTGTTGGAATATGAGGACAATGAAGATAGCTATGGAAAGAGGTAAAGTTGACCTAACTTGATGAATATTGTATAATTGGCATGGAATTAAGTATTGTGGCTTATGGCCTTTGAAAGGTGGTAAGATGGCTTGATCTCTTAATATTTCTATAATTGTTTCTTAGGTCTGATCCACCTTTGGTGGATGTGTTGCTTGTTGCTCTAGAATTATGATTGTGTCCATGAAGGGCATTATATGAGTATTGTTGTGTTATTATATATAAATGAGGCTATGTGTAAAGTCCTATATGAAAATATATATAAAGTTTTATATGAAGCTAAATGTGAAGATATGATGTGAATGAGTTTATGTGATCTTGTGATGATCCTATGTAAAGTGGATAGCATTGTGATCTAAAGTATGATTTCTCATGAGGTATATATATGTGATGATGTTGGATTATGAAGTGTCCTCAAATGATAATGTTGTGACTTGGTTAGTAGACTAAAGTGTCTCTTCTTGTTACTTAAAGTCTTGAATGCATGAATGTGTGAAGTGGGCTAGAACTAAGAAATGGTGCCCTTCCTATAAATGCTAAAAGAGGAATTCTAGGACCAGACTTGAATCGGTAGAACTAAAAAATGGTGCCCTTTCATAAGTCTAGCATTCCTAAGTAAATGTATAACCTTGAAGGATGGGCCTTAGGGCGATTTCCTCTTCTTGAGTGAAATGATAGACTTAGAGATGGATAGAGCCGGAACAGCATGGGAATCCTTATCTAAGAAAGTTAAATGAGCTATCCTTATGAATCTTGATTGGCTATGACTAAGATCTTGGGAAGAGGTACTATGAGTTGGTTGAACTAGAAAAGGAACCCTCTCTAGTACATATGTGATTAAATATTCTATGGGAAACAAGGCTAGCACCAAGTGGATGTGGTTAGGAAGGTGGCCTAGTTGAGTATGAGATTAGGCACAATGAACTTCCTTGGACATCCCCTCAAAACCATGTGCCTACATGGGTTTCTTACTAGTTCTACCCTTGGCAAGTAGAACAACCTCCACAGAGTAGGACAGACTCCGGATTCCACGCCTTGCTAGTATGGTCTATGTCGGTTATGCCTATTCACATCATGTGGGATGTGCACTATAGTTATTGGATAGGTTCTACAACGTGTAGGTAGTTGTATGGGATGCTATCTACACATGGCACGAGTAGGCTTTGAAGATACTAAAGTGAGTTCCTTAAGTCTAACGACTATTATGTGAAAGTCCCCTTATGTGCTTGAAGGTCTCCTAAGTGGTTTCTTAAAGAATGTTGGTCTATTGATGTTATGTTGTAAATGAAATGTCCTTATCTAAGGTACTCTTGAGGAACACTTAAGTGTGCTTGAAGAGGTTGTATGGTCGGTCACTTCTTGTCTCAGTCAAGCGGGTCTTAAGGTTATAATAAGTAGTGGTCCTTTGGTAATGAAACGACATGTGTTCTTCTAAAGTTAAGCATGTGTTGGATATGGATATGTTGAGTATGTGTATGGTTGGCTATGGTCTTATATGCGAATGTTGACTTGTATTATATCTCTTATACTTGTGAAGTGAAGGTTTTATCAAAAATGATATGAAAGCATATATTCCTTGTAAATGTCTTTCGAAGCATGTTTTTGCATGGTCTCCATACTTAGTACTTAATTGTGCTAACCCATTTCTTTCCCTTTTTGACTAAAGTGTAGGGATTGGGAGATGGTGACAAGTCATGGCAACTTGATAGGTTTCTAAGGGTTGACTATAAAGACTTGATGAGTCCTCATAGATTCGAGGACAACACCCTACATTTTCCTTTTATGTATTTCTAGTATTGTGTTTAAGTCTTGTATGGGCTTAGTCCCATTATTGTATTCAAGTATTAGATGGTTTTGGGGTATCATGTATAAAGCCTAGAAAGTCTTCTGTTTGCTATTTTTAATGAAATTTCTTTTTTGTAAGGAAAGTTTTTAAATCTTAGTGACTTTTATGATCTATGCAATGAATGAATGCTAAGGCTTGTATGAGACCTCCGATAGGTCGAATGCGCATGTAACGGCTAGGGGGTGCTCTCGGGTCGTTACAGCAGTGGAGGAGGCCAAACACAGGGACATTTAAACTCAACACTGATGGTGTATCCAAAGGCAACCCAGGTCCAAGCTCTTTAGGCTTTTCTGTGAGAGACCATTCTGGCAATCTTGTCTATGCGGAAGCTAAAAGGATAGAAGATGACAATAGTTTGGTTGCAGAAGCAAAGGCTTTCAAAGCAGGTTTGGTGTATTGTATTAGCATCGATGTCACTCCTTTGGTGATGGAAACTGATTACTTAAATTATAAAAAAGTTCTAGATGGGATTTGGGAGGTACCTTGGTTCATTTCTATGGAGGTGAATGGAATTATCAGCTAGATGCGGATGGGCAATATCATTGTGGAGCATATCCTAAGAGAGGGCAACATATTAGGAAATATTTTCTCTAGCATTGTTGTTAATTTTGCAGGTATTCATCAATATAACTCACTTTAGGAAATTCTGCAAGAACGAAAGGCTATACTAAATATGGACAATAGCGAGATTCCCAGTATTAAGATAGATAAATGTCAAAATGCAACTTTTGCAATAGATCATTCAACGCAGAATTAAGGAATCAAGTCACGAAATAAGAAATTGCAGGATATAAAGAAACACAACAGAGTAAAAAAATAAGGCAAAGGTTCTCAAAGCCTTATTTATTCACCCAAACAATCAATAGAACAGGTTTGAAGGTTAACTTGGTTCCTTACCTTTCGGAAAGTCCACCAACTTTTCACATTTGCAACAGTTCTCCCACGAAAAATTTCTCAAACAGTGGTATTAGTCCTTTCGGACTCAACCTATAGAGAGACATACTAGGTGTTATAGTTGCGATGTGGAACACAGGGTGTATTTACCAAGTTTAGGGAGTTTGACTTACCTGGAGTTATAGCAATGCATCAAGGTCAGATGTAAGGAGCTGAAGAAGTCTTTCTTGAAATAAATTTCATGGCATCTGTGAGAATTTTTAGATGTCCAAAGTTCAATCGACCCAAGCTCCTTTGCTAAGATTGCGAAGTGTACCTACAACTTGCAACTTTTGAAGGCTTCTCTCCTCCCACAAATCGTTCTTCTCCATTTCTTCTCTGTTATGCGACCAATTTTCTAGCAGATCTTCCATTGTTGTTGCTGTAAGGGTCAAGTTGGATGTTATGGTTCTTTTTCTTTCCTAATGGAGGTTCTTTATGTTTGTTTGTATTTGTTTCCTTTTCTTTTACCAGATTAGGCTTATTTTGGGCCTAATCTTTTATGTCCTTTTGTCTTTCTCTTTTGGACAAATTTGTCCATATATTTTTTAATAAAAAGGTGACTATGGTCACTTTATTAAAAAAATTGACTAACAGTGCAATAACAAAATTAGTCTAATCTAAAAGCATTATTCTCCGGCAGCGATGCTAATTTGATATGCCTAAATTACACATCTTTGAAAAAGTATAACTGTTCATTGTTCAAATAAAGAAGCTAACAGGTTAGGTTCAATTTGATCCCATGAGGAATATGGTCTAGACTTAAGTCAATTAACTTTTTGATTGTACGTTTAGTCAGATTATCTTCGTAAAAGGATTCTTTTAAACATAAATATTAATTGATTGATTTCAGTATCAAGTAACCAAGTAAACAAAATTTAAAATTTTGTAAGATCAATACAAGATGAAACTAGGGTGTACGTGTTCCCCACAAGTTCTTAACGCAATAAACCTTATAATAGTAACCCTTATCTAGTGTTTGACATACAAAGTAGGTAAGTTAGGTATCCCCTAAGTTATTGGTCATCCAAGTAGGGAATTTCACCATGCAACTTGGTTGGTCCATGGGTGTATGTTTTACTAACCCCTACCCTTAACCCCAGATTAGTCCTCACACTTTGAGTTTAGGCTATTAGATAGCGGATTATCACGCTAAATCTAAGTTGTTTAATATATTTTCTCATTCATTACTTCCTAGGTCGGGTAAGTAGGAAAAAGGTCGAATGCTGGCCACCGTTAAAAATCAATCAAAATGAAGAGATAAAATATACATGCAGAAATAGTATTCAAGGATTACTTAATTATTAGGTCTACGTTGTTAATTACTCATGGTTCCCAAAAACCTAGTTGTGGATTTAGCTACTCATGTTTGGGTGATCACAATTCATAATATATTTTTTACAATAAATAATGAACTTACAATTTGAGTGGATGAAATCCGCAATCTTGAATTGACGAACAAAAGTTATATTATAAACCAATACATGAAGAATTAAAATGGAAAAAATGTTCACAAATTAATTCTCAAAGCCAAAACAAAAGTATCAAATTGTCCAAGTCCCAAAAACAAAAATTACAACTAATATTTATCGACATCAAATTCTAAATAAAGTCAAAAAAAGAAATCTAAGAAAATTCGGTTAGGCAGTCAATCCTTATGTTCGTTCCTACGACTCATAGAAATTCCTACGGTTCGTAGAAACCTTCTATCAAACAGTAGCTCCACTTCATAACTTCTTGACTTTTCTATGGGTATGTTCAACGACCCGTAGTACTTTGCACGAACCATCCTGGCTTTCCATCATTCCAGTACTAGAGCTCAAGCTCTCTGAGCTTTTCCACTACTGGTTTCTATGGCTCATAGAATGTCTTATGGCCCATCATTTGGTCTTATCATTTTAGACTTAGCCCTAATTTCCACTGCCTCAATCGACGACTCATTCCTACAGCTCGTAAGTTGAGTCGTCAAACATAAAAATGTTGATTCTTCAACTCTTTTCATCCCAACTACTCCAATTCCTATTTTTTCTACAAAATACAGGCAAAATACCATCACATATACTAACAAATGCTTAAGAGACACAAAAATCCAAATTTAAAGCATTAAAAGTACCATAACTATGTGGTACGTCATTACTCCCCCACTGAAAAGAGATGTCATTACTTGTCAAGGCAACGACCTTAAACTTCTAGCTTAGGTGGATCCACTAGATATGTCTTTTTAAGACAAACCTACGAGGCACGTAGTTAGGGACAAGGAGATTACTGCTTGAGACCCGACCTCTACTAACAAGAGATCCTCCATCTCAATATCCTCTCGGAGCTAAGTAAAATCCCGATGGAATAGTCATATTCATAAACATAGCATCATATATGGAGAATCACAAATAGGTTACTAATCCAACCTTAAATCATCATATATTAGCTCCTTAAATCATGAATCATGCATGTGTGAGAAAATCTTTCACCAATCATGATTTCTTAATATGCGAGAAAACCTTTCATAATTTCATTGATGCTTATTTTACAATCAACCTTAGCTCATAAAACATTTTTTTTATAAATCATGCACAACTTTCACAAATCATCATTCATAAGGTCATAGCTTCCTAAATAAATCCATATCTTCATGAATTCATAGATAATGCTTGGGTCTTATAGAAATAAATTGGAGAACATGCAATTGAATCAAAACATGCATAGGAAGATTGAAATTGAACAATTAATTTAAAATAAAACAAGACCCATGGAGATTGCATGAACCTGTATTAAGATTAGGTGAAACTGATTTGGAGAATTGAGATCTTTTTTGACTCAATGGGTAAATGGAACCCATTGATGAATTTTCACATACCTTGATAAACAAAACCCAAAATCAATGGATGAAAAGGAGACTTGAGGCTTGCAACCCTAGTTTTCTTTCTTGAACTTGAGAGAGAATTGGAGAAGATGAATGTAGATGGCATTTGGGGTTTTGAGAGAATGAGATAGTTAGGGTAGTTTTAGGAATACAAAGGTAGTTATAGGACTTAAAATTAGGGTTAAAATGATATAGTGTAGGTATTAAATATATATAAAAAGACCCAAATACCCTTAAAAATAAATGTCGGATGGCTTCTACGATTTGGACCTACGGTCTATAGAATTTCTTACGACCTATACTGGTCAACCGTAGAACTAACTTCAGAAATCCAAAATTTACCTTAATTTCCACTAGACCATTCTATGATTTGTGTAAGTTCCTACGGTCCGTAGACCCCATCCGTAAAAAACAAGTTCAAGTCTAAAATTTCAATAAGTCTAGAACCTTTCTACGAGACCTTTCCCACGACTGATAGAACAGATGATGATCCGTCAAACCCTTCCGTATAAATGAGGTCCTAAATCAAATCTTGAATTGAGTCTATGGATTAGTCCTATGACTCGTCAACCTTTCTACGACTCGCCCTGTCAACTCGTCGGTCCAATCTTTAGAAGCTTGAAATTTCCAAACTTAACTCATGTTCTACAACTCCCTTCTATGGCCCATAGAGCCTTCTACAGTCCGTAGATGGGACTCGTAGATCACTGTATCAGTAAATTTTTGCAACTTTTGTTTCCCTTTCAACTTTCAAATTTTAAAGGAGTTACACTTAAGTCAGCTATGGTGTATTTATGATGGATAGAGATGGTACAATTCTATTAGACTCTCTTTGATATAATAGATTCACCAACCAGAGTAGATACACCGAAAGGCTCAAGAAGTTATTTAGGACAAGTACAAAACTCCATTGCTACATAAGAAGTCATAAAAGGTAAATCGACACCCGTATCAAGTATGCATAAACATCCATAGAAAAAACTTTGAGCATACTAGTTGATGTACCATGAGTTTTTGGTATTTTTTATACATTTCACTTGAAGTTTGTGTGCGTCTTAGGCATTTTTGTTACTAGCTATCATCGTGTTTGGTGTCATTTTGCAGGAAATCAGTTTAGCGAAGTTGTCGTTGAAAGAAGATGAAACAACAGGATGTTGGATACCCACGAGCCGTCACTCAATTGACGAGCGGTAGATGGAAGTCGTGGGTCAGTGGTGCAAAGAAGTCTGACCTAAGTGTGGAACCACAGAGGCACTGACGCCCTGTAGCTTGAGTGACGGACCGTCGATGGGTGCCGTCGTTTGATTCAAAAAGATGAGTTCTAGTACTTGAACCACGGATGTGCAGGACGGAGCGTGACTGGACCTACGAACCATAGGTGGAAACCTTTGATGAGAAGGCCAAATATTGTTTCCAACTTCTGAACCACGGAGGTGACCCATGGACCGTTGTCTGATCCACGATCCGTCGTTGGCCATCGTCAGTCAAAACCGTGTCTAAACCAAATTTCCTTATTTCCTTCTCCTACTTTGTTTAGGACTTTTGCTACTATAAATATGGGTTGTAATTTATGTTTTTGAGGGTTAGACCTTTTTGGAGACTATTGTTCTTAGCTTTTGGAATTATTTTTCAAACACTTTAGAAATTTAATTCTTGAAGTTCGTTTTATGCAATTAGCTTTTGAGTTTCAATTCAAGATTTCGGTGTTCTTCTATTTTAATTGCAAGTTCATAATTTATCTTATTAGCCCTAATATGAATTGTGAATTCTTAAGCATGAGTAGCTAAATACACAACTAGGGTTGTGGGAACGATGAGCAATTAACAATGTATGAATAATAACAAAGTAATTCTAGAATAGTGCATGCATATATTGTAAATCCTTTCATTTAGAATGCTTTCTAGCGGTGCGCAACGTTAGTACTCGCCTTATTCCTACTTGTTGGACCAAGGAGGTAATGAATGAGAAAAGGGTTGAACAACAGAGATTTAGTTAAGTTTAGCTGCAATCTAATAGCTTGACCTTAATCTTTATGATGCGATGGCTAATCTGGGGTAAAGGTAAGGGTTAGTAAAACACACACCCGTAGACGGACCAAGTTGCGTGGTGAAATTCCCTACTTGGAGGACCAATCACTTAGGGATACCTAACTTATCAGCCTTGCATACTAGCACTAGGATAGAGTTACTATTATTAGGAATACTGCGTTAAGAGCTTGTGGGGAGCAAATATGCCCTAGTTTTCGTCTCATATTAATATCTCAAACTGCAAATCATGTTTACTTGTTACTGAGTGATACAAATCAACAAACTATTATTTTACTTTTAAAAAAAAACCCTTCGTTACTTTTAACGGAAATAGTTTGACTAAAAGAAGATAATTGTAAGTTGGCCTAAGTCTGAACCATATTCCTCATGGGATCGACCCTAACCTAAAAGTTAGGTTCTTTATTTGGCAACGACCGCTTATACTTCCTTTTGGATGTGTAATTTGGGTGTATCACTAGTGACAACGCCTAGCAAGTTCGCCTAATCCTGGTGACTAGACAAAGCATATAGATAGTTTGAAGTGTCACATGTGTCTGATGTATCACCCCTTTGGGCAACCCTATCTAATGGAGCAGTTAAAAAGATTGGGTCTTGTTTCCCCTATTACCTTGATTCCCATTGGATAGTCTTTAAAAAAGTGACCCATTTTCCCACACCTAAAGCAATCATTTGTGCCGCCACGACACTTTTCCGAATGGATCCTACCATACTTACCACAAGGTGGGTTTTGAGTAGATTCTTGTACCATACTATCATGCGATTAAGAACCCTCAGCTTTGAAGTTTTTCGTATTTTGCACCTCTAATATTTTTTTCTTATTGGTGCATGCACACTAGACGATGATGGAGTATGTCCAGATGACCCTTTCTGGTAGAAGGGCTTATTTCCATTTCCACACCTCTGCTGATTGGACTCATGACCTGCTAACTTTGCCCTCTTGTTCTGGTACTCTTCACTACCCCTCAACTTGTCTTCCTCAACCTGTTGGGCATATACCATGAGCCTAGAGATGTCCATATCATTAATTAATAGTGTAGCTTTGCACTCCTTTTTCACATGTTTGCTTAAATCAAATACAAACTTCCTTATCTTAGATCTCATGTCTGGAACCATTTGTTGGGCATAATGGTTTATTTGTATAAACATAAAACTATATTATTTCACCTTCATTCCCCCTTGCTTCAGGTTCATGAACTCCTATGTTTTAGCTTCCCTTAACTCTTGGGGAAAGAAGTGATATAGGAATGTTTCATCAAACTCATCCCAATCAATTGCATCAGCATCCTCCCCACGATTCTCCTCCCACTACACACTAGATGTGCGCTACATCCTTGAGTTGATAAGTGATAAACGCCCAACTACATCTCATCCAATACTAGGTGTAGGCGATCATAATCTAGTATAAAACTCAACAAAGAGTTGGGATCGAAACCACAGGGAGCGGTACAAGTTTGAATTCAATTACGAAGTTATAAATGTGGCCTAATCGGTTATAGGAATAGAAATTATTGAAATCATTTAGATAAGTCAAAGGGGTTGACACGAATGTCAGATAGGGGATTTGGTTTGTGAATTAGCAACAATAATAAGAAGAAAATAGGGGAAACAATAAATAAAGAAGAATTCTCGGGGATGTGATCTATTACAGGCTAATTGCGCTATATGGGTTGTTGACACTCAATTTTGGCCTAACATTTTCAAAATTCGTAAGTTTTAAGTTTTATTTATATAATAATTAAAAATAATTTTTTTATAATTTTAAATAAGTTTACCAATAACTATCCTTATTTATCAAAATTTAGGATTTTTTATTAGTTAATTTTAAAATTACATTTTTACATGTCATTAGTTACGTTCATTATATTTTTTATATATTCATTTTATTTGTTACATTTGTTAATATTCATTTTGATATTTTGTACAGTCTAGAAATTCATTCAAATACGGATAAAATTTGCATACACAGATTGTCCGATGATTTTGGGCCACAATTCCGAGCCCACAATTTGAGCCCATTGCATAATTATTTTCCTATTTAAGTTATTGATTAGGTAAAAAATGAAGGGGGTGGTGAATTTATTTTTGAGAATAGGGTTGTAAAATTTTAGATTTTTTTTATTCACAAAGGGGGTTTCAGTATTCATTTTCCGGCTGCCACCACCCCGAAATCCGGCGAAGTTCCGGCAACCCAAAACTCCTTTTCCGTTTTCTGGCGAAACTCAGCTCATCTCTCCCCTTTTCTTCATTCTTTCTGGCCAAACATTCCCTCACCCACACAACCAGTGAACCAACAGCAAACAACCATCGTTCCTCCACCTCCATTCTTCTACCAAAAACAACCTCAACAGCCACCGCTCAACCACAACAGCTCCACCCACGAGCAGCCAACCAAACGCCAAACCACCCCCACTGCCTCACCTGATCTCCATTTGTTTCCGGAAAACAGCCCCAAAACACCACCGATCCTCCACTGCGAAATCAAATTCTACAACCAGTCACTAAAACGGCCAACAACAGCCCTGTTTTCCCCCTTGTTCGCTGCAACAAGCAGCTCTGGCGAGGAGCTCTTAGTTCCGATGAACCGGAATAATAAAAACAATAAACCACCATCGCTACTCCTCCTCACCTCTCCCCTTTTCTATTTTTTTTGTTTCAGAGGTACTCCGATGAGCGAGAGCTGTCATGCTGTTGCTTTGTGTTTTCTCCAGCAAAACTGAAAATTCAACTTTACTGTTTCAGCCACAACTCCACCTGTGAGCTCTTTCTTTGGGAAAATCCAATAGTAATTAAATTCTCTTGTCCCTTAATTGTTGGCCTTTCATATAAATTGTTATTTAATGTTTGTATGTTGCAAAATCTACTCTATTTTGAATCTTTTTATTTACTATTATTTATTCTATTGTGCGATAATATTCATGTGTTTAGGGGTTGTTTTCCTTTTCATTGTGTTAGCAATTTATGATGGAATGTTACGGATTTTAGTGGAATAAATTCATGTGATGATTCATCTTTTATTTATTTATGTTTCCTATCACTTTGATTAACGTTTTTATGTTTATTTTGTTATTCTTCTTTTTAGTTTTTGTTATTATAGTTATGAGAATTTGTGGCTAGTTGAATATGGTTCATTCTTGTTTAATGTTCCAATAATAGGTAACATGTGTTTAGTTGTAATTGTTTTATTTATTACTTTAAATTATTGTTAATTTTATACATCTTTTGTTGATTTTTATGTGGTCAGTTGTTAATTTTTTATTACTTTATACATATCTTTTGTTAAAATCTTTATTAGTTGCTATCATTGTTGATTGTGTTATTAGGTTAATTATTCCTACTTCACTATTTATGTGTTTGGGTGTGTCTCTTAATAATTATTATTATCATTACAAGTTAAAACGGCCAATGAGAAAATCTCTCTGTCGGTTTGCCTCCACATTGTAAAAGACGGAAATTTAGTTTCTTCATATATTTTTGTTTGTTAAAATTTGCCGATGAAGAAATTACCGTCGATTTCCAAGGCCTTCCATGTCAATAAGACGGGTTTTTATTTTTAAGTTATTATTTGAGTTATTCATTTTTGTTCATATTTATTTAGTACTAACACTTTTACTAAGTGTCTTTACAGGTACACGAAGCTACTTCCCATTAAAGCTATTCGAACGGAGTTCGAATTATAATTTTTATTTATTATTTTGTATATATTGATGTTAGACAAATTTTAGGCCGTGTCTTATATTATTGTTTTATTTTATTACTTGTGTATATTGTATGTTTATTATACTTGTATATTTATATTTATCCCCTCATCAATTTGAAAAAAGTGAATTCAGTTGGGACCCACAATTGTTGATTTTGAAGGATGATTAACACCTTCCCTTCGGAATAACCTGAACCATTACCTAGAATCTAATGGTTTCGTAGACATATTTAATTGGTTTCCTAGTATTTCCTAAAATTAGGTGGGGACTCCTTTAAAAATTTGTTTATTCTTAAAATTCTTTTAAAATTGACTTAATAGGGATGTATACAGAATGGTGACTCTGCTGGGGATATAGAGGTTCTAACCACTATGAGTTCATTTTTTCAAATTGAGGAGTTATTCTTTTATTGTGCTATTCATTATATCTTGTATATTTTGTTGAATATTTGTATATTATACTTGTTATTTATTCATTATTTGTTTAAGTTGTATAAAAAATTTCATTGCATTCATGACATTTTTCGATATGTATGTATAGTATATTAAAGAACGGTTTTGCAAAATCGCAATCGGACTTACTTATACTCAACCCTTTTTCAGAATGATCAACAATTTATTGGTTCGCCATGCGTCCAATGGTTATCGTGAGTTCCAGCCAAAGTTGTCTTCTTGGGTTCTTGGTCTTTCAAAAACCACTCTTAAGTCAACTAGTGTAGATCGAAACTAAATTCCAAATTTAGCGCATTTTGAACTAAGTCGACTCAACACCCAAGGCATGTTGGGTCCATTAGAAGTCCACCTTGCGTCTATTTGACTCATTGGTCAATAAAAGACAATCATGCTTATGTGTTTAGATTTGAAGGATGTATACATCATTTGGCAAAAACATTGTCTCTTGGGGTTGGGAGTCTAATAGTTTGTTCGAGTCGAAAAAGGATCAACTTACCATTTCATCCAAATCGTGGACATTCGGAGATGACAAGAGATCAAAAAGAAGGATCGTCCATGGAAGCATAGTTTAGGATTGTACCCCTGCATGGGATTGATTATTTATATCCTTTTTTTTTCCTTATTTTGTAATCCTATTTGAATTATTCATAAAATTTGTACCAAGTGTTTTGGGGGACAATGGAATGTTATCAAATGACATAATACATCCTTCAGATCGATAGGACTATCCTTGGCACAAAATGTCACATATTTGTATAGGACGCGCAATAATTGTTTGTATGTTATGTGATATAATTGAGTTTGTCTTCAATCAAAATAGTGCTTATGTGTTTAATTAATTCTTTGTGTGATATTTTGCATTATGAACACAAACTAACACTTTTACCTTTTGAATTTTTCTTTTCTTTAAGCTAGAGTTGATTTATGTCAGAATTTGAAAGTCATTGTTCTTCCGAAGTTGCAACGGACAAGAAGACTCGTGAAATTTTAGTCTTTTATTTCACAAGACATCAATAACAAGTCAAAAAGACAAATCAGGGGAGTCCTTGACTATGAAGTTACACTTCTTTTATTTTATTTATTGTTTAGTATTATGGCCCGGCTTTCACACATTTCTTATATTTTTGTAGGAAACTCGTCCCCGACAACAGTCGGGGATGGTCATAACAATGTGTGGTTCTCGTGGATAATTGGGAGAAGACATTGTGCCAAGAGACATTCAAAAAAAAATATACAACAGCAAGTGGTTACTGTTAAAAAAAAAGGGAGGCAACATTCAACATACAGTACAAAGGTCGACAGTTAAGAGGATACAAGGAATCGCTCCAAATTTTTCTAAATTTTTAAATTGTTTTATGCCATATCTGCACAAACTACGCGTACATGATTCTCATCTTGGTGAGATACGTATAGGCAACCCTTCTTGGGTTCGGTATTCATTCTTTCGAGTTTCAAAAAAGAAAATAAAAAAAATTTCAAAGATATATATGCATGAACTATGCACACCTTATTCTCATCTCGATGAGATATGTAGGTAACCCTTTTCGGGTTCGGTATTCATTCTTTCAAAAAAAGAACATTGTGTACATATTATAAGAGTCATGACTTCAGCTCAAATGGGACCAATGCAGTTAGAAGCATGTAAAAATATGTGATATGATGGAGAGGAGTGACTTTGTGGTAAACTATAGACTCTTTTGGTACCTCTCATTTGTATTTTTGTGATGCTTGAAAATTCACTTGCATCCATTCAAAATAATAATAAACCAACCTCATGATTTCATGTGCATTGTGTGGTGAGCTTTTAGATCATCATTCAATTGCATCGCACTGTTGATCTAGAACTTGGCTTGAATGTTTATCGAGGTGAAATCCTGAGTTATGTTTGGTTTGGGAAAGGATTGTAGGCCTTCTTTAACCCGATTGTGCCTTTCAAAACCTACCAAATGGCATTAATCCCTAGTTTTCACCACTTTGAGCCTGAAGCCTTTCTTTGGACAACCACATCTTAGCCACTACCCATTTTTAGTGCTTACATTCACTATTCCTCTCTTGGTCCAACCTTCTTGAGTGCACCACGAGTGTGCAAATTATAAAAGAAGATCCATGTTTGAAGTTGCCAAAGGCAAAGGATACAAAGTCTCCCAAAGTCGAGGAAGCAAAAAACGACTTCTAGAAAAAGAAAAAAAAAAGAAGGTGAAAAGAAATAAAGAAAGAAAAAAACACCCCTACAAGGTCAATGAAAGACGACAAGGAAAAAAACTCCAACAAAAGATGAGAAAACTACAAAACAAAGGGGTGAAAAAGGAAAAGCTCCAACAAATAAGAATTCAAAATAAAAAGAAAAAAAAAGAAAAAAGGAGGACAACAAAGAGGATCAAACGCCAAAGGTGTATCAATCATCAAAAGTACAAATTCACTGTGACGCTCAAGAAGGAATTAAGTCACCCTTATCCCAAATATATATCCTACCCGTCCCTAAACCTACATTACAAGTCAATGACAATCTCTACATGATCTTATTCCAAATGTTCTCACATTAGTGGAGATTTACATAAGGGCCAAGCATATGATATCACGGTTGCATGCATTGACCATTCTTGTGAGTGTGAGTGGACTTCAAAAAATGTCCTAAAATAAAACGGTTCAAATATGTGTGAAATAGGACTTTTCTTTTTGTGAGGACACTTGAAACATGAGAATTGGTACAATTCAAAATCTTTGTTTGAAGAAAGATGAATAAATCTTGTTGATATTTAAGTATGTTTGAGGTACCACTTGAAGCTGTGGGAGTTACCTCGAATTCAATCTTAGTTAAAAAACAAAAAAAATTACATGAGATCCTAACTCCTGGTACCAATTGTAGTCAAGATTTGACTGTCTCTTTATATTATTTATTTTTAAAAAAAAACAAAAAGGAAACAAGCACCCACTCTTTAATATTTTTCAAAAATATTTTTTTTAATTCTTTCCATTAAAAAAAAAGATTTTGCCTTTCCTTTTTGGGTTGTTCATTGTAAAAAGTGTCATTAGGTTAATCTTGTCAGTGTGAGACGCCTATTTTAATTTATTGGGTTGTCCGTCCCCATAATGTGACATATCTTTTGTCTTTAAGCTTTGATTATGACAAAGAATATCATTTTCCTATTTCATCATGTTCATATTTCTACTGATGATCTTGTCTTAGAGTCTTTACAGTATTTATCATCTACAAGATTGAAACTACATTTGACCTAATTCCTGGCTCGAAAGGATATGTAGGCTCCACAACAGCTCGGTCGTATACCCAGCAAGATTTTGTTTTCTCCTTGTAATAAAAATTGGGACAGAAATTTTGAGAATATCTCAAAAATTCACAATAAAGGTGCTATCTCCAACAAGTCAAAATTGGAGATCATTTTGAGATTTGCCAAAAAGTTCTAACTGGGACAGAATTTTTTAGGAAGACCTCAAAAATTTCAACAAGTACTGTCAGAAGCTTGATAGTCAACTTCAAAGGATCCATCATCGCTTGAAGTTCAAAGTCAACTTGCAAATCTCCAGTATTGTCATGGCGAGTCAACAGGTTGGACAATCTTCGGGCCGTCCACCTCGTTACAGTTGGACAATCATCGAGCCATTCACCTCGTTACAGTTGGACAATCATCGAGCCATCCACCTTGTTACAATGGACAATCATCGAGTCATCCATCATTTGCATTTTTTCATTCGCCGAGAAGACCATTGCATTTAAGTCACATCTATTCGGAGGTGAAGGATGTGCACCCTATCTATTCAAACGTTCAAGTCAAAGGAAACTTGTGTTGAAAGATATTTGCATTTATGTCGCATCTATTCGGAGGTGAAGGATGTGCACCCTATCTTTTCAACATTCAAGTCGGTGGAAACTTGCGTTGAAAAATATTTGCATTTAAGTCGCATCTATTCGGAGGTGAAAGATGTGCACCCTATCTTATTTCAACGTTTCAAGTTGGTGGAAACTTGCGTTGAAAAATATTTGCATTTAAGTCGCATCCTATTCGGAGGTGAAGGATGTGCACCCTATCTATTCAACGTTCAAGTTGGTGGAAACTTGCGTTGAAAAATATTTGCATTTAAGTCGCATCTATTCGGAGGTGAAGGATGTGCACCATTTCTATTCAACGTTCAAGTCGGAGGAGACTTGCGTTTAAAGAATTTTTATTCATCCTACCGATGGACATAGATTCAAAATCCTACCGATGGATCATCTTTTTTTTCATTCGTCCTATCGATGGACATACATTAAAAATCCTACCAATGGATCATCATCTTTATTCGTCCTACCGATGGACATGCATTTTTATCCTACTAATGGATCATCTTCATTTGTCATATCGTAAGAGATGCTACTTTTTTTCCTGTAATTTTGTCTCTACTAATGAGTTTCATCTTTGATTTTTGAGAACATTCAAGAGGATGCATTCTCAGTTAAACCACAGGTGCGGACTACTTCAAAAAGGACACAACACATGGTGGAACCTTTTGGAAGCAAGTCCGGGATCGGCTTCCACCACATTCCAACCACACTTTTATATAAAGGTCATTTGTTCAGCCAAAAGCGGGTTTGTCAATTTTCGTTGTCCGCTATTTATTTCATCAATCATATCCAACGAAAGGGACAGCTGTTGACACCCAATTTTTGGCCAAACATTTTTCAAAATTTGTAACTTTTAAGTTTTATTTATTTAATAGTTCAAAATAATTTTTTTATAATTTTTAAATATGTTTATCGATAACTATCCTTATTTATCAAAATTTAGGATTTTTTATTAGTTAATTTTAAAATTACATTTTTACATGTCATTAGTTATGTTCATTATGTTTTTTTTATATATTCATTTTATTTGTTACATTTGTTAATATTCATTTTGATATTTTGCACAGTCTGAAAATTCATTCAAATAAGGATAAAATTTACATACACAGATTGACCGATGATTTTGGGCCACAATCCCGAGCCCACAATTTGAGCCCATTACATAATTATTTTCCTATTTAAGTTATTGATTAGGTCAAAAATGAAAGGGGTGGTGAATTTATTTTTTAGAATAGGGTTGTAAAATTTCAGATTTTTTTTATTCACAAAGGGGATTTCACTATTCATTTTCCGACTGCCACCAACCCGAAATCCAACAAAGTTCTGCCAACCCAAAACTCCTTTTTCATTTTCTGGAAAAACCCAGCTCATCTCTCCCCTTTTCTCCATTGTTTCTGGTCAACATTCCCTTACCCACACAACCAGTGAACCAACAACAAACAACTATCATTCCTCCACCTCCATTCTTCTACCGGAAACAACCTCAACAGCCACCGCTCAACCAAAACAGCTCCACTCACGAGCAGCCAACCAAACGCCAAACCACCCCCACTGCCTCACCTGATCTCCATTTGTTTCTGGCAAACAGCCCCAAAACACCACTGATCCTCTACTGCGAAATCAGATCCTACAACCAGTCACTTAAACAACCAACAACAGCCCTGTTTTCCCCCTTGTTCGTTGCAACCAGCAGCTCTGGCGAAAAGCTCTTAGCTCCGATGAACAGAAATAATAAAAACAAGCAACCACCATCGCTACTCCTCCTACCCTCTCCCCTTTTCTATTTTTTGTTTGTTTCGCAGGTACTCCGATGAGCGAGAGCTGTCATGCTGTTGTTCTTTGTTTTCTCCGGCGAAATTGAAAATCCAACTTTACTGTTTCAGCCACAACTCCACCCGTGAGCTCTTTCTTTGGGAAAATCCAATAGTAATTAAATTCTCTTTTCCCTTAATTGTTGGCTTTTCACATAATTTGTTATTTAATGTTTTTATGTTGCAAATCTACTCTATTTTGAATTTTTTTGTTTACAATTATTTATTCTATTGTGCGATAATATTCATCTGTTTGGGGGTTCTTTTCCTTTTCATTGTGTTAGCAATTTATGATGGAATGTTACGGATTTTAGTGGAATTAGTTCATGTGATGATTCATCTTTTATTTATTTATGTTTCCTATCACTTTGATTAAGGTTTTTTATGTTTGTTTTGTTGTTCTTCTTTTTAGTTTTTGTTATTAGAGTTATGAGAATTTAGTGGTTAGTTGAATATGGTTCATTCTTGTTTAATGTTCTAATAATAGGTAACATGTGTTTAGTTGTAATTGTTTTATTTATTACTTTAAATTATTGTTAATTTTATACATCTTTTGTTGATTTTTATGTGGTCAGTTGTTAATTTTTTATTACTTTATTCATATCTCTTTTGTTAAAATCTTTATTAGTTGCTATCATTGTTGATTGCGTTATTAGGTTAATTATTCCTACTTCATTGTTTATGTGTTTGGGTATTGTTATTTTAGTATTTTATCTCTTAATAATTATTATTATTGTTACAAGTTAAAATGGTCAATGAGAAAATCTCTCCGTCAGTTTTGGAGGCCTCCATATTGTAAAATACGGAAATTTAGTTTAAGTTCATATATTTTTGTTTGTTAAAATTGGCCGATGAAGAAATTACCGTCGATTTCCAAGGACTCCCATGTTAATAAGAAGGGTTTTTATTTTTAAGTTATTAATTTGAGTCATTCATTTTTATTCATATTTATTTAGTACTAACACTTTTACTAAGTGTCTTTACAGGTACACGGAGTTGCTTCCCATTGAAGCTATTCGAACGGAGTTCGAATTTATAATTTTTTGTTTATTATTTTGTATATATTGATGTTAGACAAATTTTAGGCCGTGTCTTATATTATTATATTATTTTATTACTTGTGTTTATTGCATGTTTATTATACTTGTATATTTGTTTTTATCTCCTCCTCAATTTTTAAAAAATGAATTCAGTCGGGACCCACAGTTGTGGATTTTGAGGATGCTTAACACCTTCCCTTCGGAATAACCCGAACCCTTACCTAGAATCTAATGGTTTCGTAGACATATTTAATTGGTTTCCTAGTTGTTTCCTAAAATTAGGTGGCAACTCCTTTAAAAAATCATTTATTCTTAAAATTCTTTTAAAATTGACTTAATCGATTATTTTTGAGTCACCGCGACGTTTCACCCTATTTGAATAGAGTAGGGATGTAAACATGGGTAATTGTAATTTACTAACAATTGTTGAACCTCAGGGGTAGGCTAGACTATAGATGCAATAGCTTTCTCTTAAAGAACTATTACGATTCGAGTGAGTTCTCTCGAACATCGAGAAGCATAACACTGGAAGCAGCCCAATACCTCAATTTATCTACTCTCCGAGCTAGATAGGTAGAATCGAGGTAATATTCACTCTCTCGATCTGAACCCACAACAACCCAATCACTGCAATCATCAATCAATAACCTTAGTTCTAGAACATCTCTCTCAAGCAAGCCCAGACACTAAATTTGATTTGCATTTGCAACTACAATTTATAGATTAATACACAGATATCGATTAAACCCACTTCAAATTAGCATTTAAATCGGTAAACAACAATACCCACAAGCTAATTAAAGCAGATAATCACAGGATCACACCCCAATATTGGGGTTTTAGCCACACATCATAAAAAGGAAGAAGCCATTACCAATTATGTTATCCATGAACTGGGTAATGGTTCCCAAATCTCTACAATGTTTCAAATCAACTCAATTCGAAAACCCAATTGAAAGTTCCTCAAAACCAAGTAAAACAAAGTCTCAAAAGAAAGCTCAAAGTTCTACAATGGAAAAGTTACTCAGGAAATGATTGGATTCAAGGCTGGACTCTTTTTATACTTTTTGAAATTCAATTTATACTTTCTCAAATTTTGGCCTTCGGGATCACTAGGCGAGGTTAGTCGAGCATCGCCGACCAAGTCGGTGATGCGCCAACGGTTCCATTCCATCACCGGTTTTCTTTAGCTATTTAACCTCGGGGTTCTGTGACTTTAGGCGATCCATGTTTGTGTCGCCGATCCGTTCGGCAGTTCGCCGAAGGTCCAAACTCATCGCCAATTTGGCTTCTCCCCAGGGATGGTAGTTTGGAACTTTAAGCGAGCTGAAGTTCCACTCAGCGAGTCTCCGAATGGCTTTGGCAATTCTCAGCTTTTGCTATCTTCAGCCTTTCTCATCTTTTTCGCTCCTTTTTAGCCGGTAATATCCTTGACTTGCTCATTTACCTTCATTGCTGCAAATCAACACTTAAACAACAATTTAGAGCATAAGTTAGGCATCAAAGACAATAAAACTATGAAAACCAAGCTCTAAATGAGTCAAAATCTCAGACTCATCAATACCCCCAACTTAAAATTTTTCTTGCCCTCAAGTAAAACTCAAGATCAATTAGCTCAATAAGGATATATACAAACAGTGCTACTCAAGACTCAACATGAATGCACACAAGAGGTTCAAACTACACATGCAAGGTTCAATTGTGCACTCTATGTTTCAAACTGTGACTAACCATTATCAAATGGACTCAAGCTCACAATGCCTGCTTCAAATGCAAGTTCAAGGTCAACAAAAACATTCGCATGCCCTCACGTCAAAAATGATTCCATTCTAACACAAATTTCATCAACTTTTAGAATTTTGGAATCAAAGAAACTCTCACTCTCTCAAAAATAAACACAAGCATGATTTTATCCCATAGGTTTACCCGTATTTTCTAATCAACATGATAATAAGCTCATTCAAGATCACAAGGGTCTTTCAAGACTTGTAACAGAGCTGAGGTTAATGGTATGATCATTTAGGTTTAGTGATTTCTACCTTCATGAAGCATGGCCTGCATTTCATTCTTTCTCCTTTTCTATCACAGTTTTTTCTTTTCAAAATCCACACCCTATTCATTCAAGCACGACTCATTGGATACCCCATTTCTTTTGATCATTGCACACACTTTATTTCAACAATTCTTTTCTTTTTTGATCTTTTTCTTTTTTTCATTTTTCTCTCTCTCTGTTTTTATATAGAGGGGTTCCATCTTTTTCAACACAATCTTTCAAGAGGTGAATTTCTCAAACTTCTTGATTTTCCTCCTTTTTCACCACACCCCTAACTTAGGCTTTTGGCCTAAGTTGGCTATTCAACATAACCAATGCTCCATGACGATTTTAGTTTGGAAGGAAAGGTGTCATTTATGTTCAAGGTTCATCCAAAGAAAATGATAGGCTCAAATGGTGCAAACCTAGGTTCACATTCTCACAAGGTGGTCACAAAGAGGTATAATGGCAACATTGGCTCACTCTCCACAAATTATGCCTAAGATCATCTCTATCATTCGCTCACACTAGCCAATTGGACCAACGGGGCAAGTACTAGGTATTACCAATTATGCATTTCAAGACAACCTCACCACACACGGCATGCAACACAATCATCAAACAAGACTTTACCATTTTCGCTAGCGTGCAATGATAATCATAAGAGTTTCACTCAACAACCGACTTATTCACAATGAGATGCTATGAGTTCACATATGACTTATGCAAATCAATTTGCCTCATCGGATTTGCACACACATGTCGTTCAAACAGGAGCATTATTCAAGTCATCAGTATTGATCACAATCGACACTCAAAATTGCAAGAGAACAACCACATTCACACACATGAAGAGGTGACAATTTTTAAAATCAGTTCAAAACCATTTGCACATTAAAAACAATAAACCAATTCTATGGATCAAAAACAAATTTATATCAAGACACAAGATACGATCCAACATTCACAAAACAACAATAGCAAACATCCAAAAAATTGCCCAAAAGAGGTAGGTATGGAAACACCTCACCCCGCCAAACTAATCTAGTAGTTTTCCTCAAATGCAAAGAGATAATAAAATAGTCTAAAAATGACAGAAATGGAGAAAAAGGGTCATCCTGCAAGGCTAAGCCTGGTGAGCTCTACATGTCGGTAACTACATATGTCTGGACATCAGTGCCCGGCTCAGAAGTATCATTGGCTCCATTGGAGCCCAACATCGAGTAATCTCTCAGTGATGTCTGCACAGCTGTCTCAACAATAGCTCCCTCAAGATCTGCTAAGTCAACATACATAGCTGCATCACGGACACCCAGCTCCTCCTCATCAGTCTCTGCCTCAGACTCGGCATCTGCATCATCAGCCCTAGAAACATCACCGGTCATAGTTGATGAACGGTGAATTACACCTCATCCAATATTAGGTGTAGACGATCGTTATCTAGTATAAAACCCAAATAAGAGTTGGGGTCGAACCCACGGGGAGTTGTACAAGTTCGAATTCAGTTATGAAGTTATAGATGTAATCTAATCGGTTGTAGGAATAAAAATTATTTAAAACATTTAGATAAATCGAAGGGATTGACCACGAATGTCAGATGGGTGGATTGGTTTGTTTATTAGCACCTAAAACCAATACGAAAACAGGGGAATCAACAATGTAGAGAGGAATTCTCGAGATGTGATCGACTATAGGCTAATTTCGCTATATGGGTAATTGAAATTTACTAACGATTACTAAATCTCAGTATGTAGGCTAGACTATGGATGCAATATCTTTCTTTCGAACAACAATTACGATTCAAGTGAGTTCTCTAGAATCTCGACAAGTTTAACAATAAAAACAGCCTAAAACCTTAAGTTATCTACTCTCTCGAGCTAGTTAGGTAGAATCGAGCCAAGGATTCACTCTCTCGAGCTGATCCCACATCAACCCAATAACTACAATCATTAATCGAAAACTTTGGTTCTAAAACCTCTTTCTTAAGCAAGCCCAACACACTAAGGTAGAATTGCATTTGAAACTACAATTCATAGATTAATACACAGCTATCGATTAAACCCACTTCAATTAAACATTAAAATCAATAAACAACAATACTCATATGCTAATTAAGCCATAATCACTTGATCACACCCCAAGAATTGGGGTTTTAGCTACATATCATAAAAAGAAAAAAATAATTACCAACTATATTAGCCATGAGCTGGGTAATGGTTTCCAAGTCTCTACAATGCTTCAAATCGAATTAATTCAAAAACCCAATTGCAATTCCTCCAAACCAAGTCTCAAAAGTTTGAAAGTCTACACTAGAATTCTCAGGAGAACTCAACTTAGTTTCTACAATGCTTGAATTCCCAGATTCCTTTGTTTCCTGCCTTTTAAATTTCAATTTATAGTTTCCCAATTTTTGGCTTTCAGGACCATTAGGCAAAGTAAGTCGCACCTCGCCAACCAGGTCGGTGATCTGCCTTTTGCTCCAGTCCATTGTCGGTATGCCTTAGCTCTTCATCCTCAGGATTCTGTGACTTTAGATAATCAAGATCGCGCTCACCGAGTTGTTCAGCGGTCCACCGAATGTCCAATTCCATCGCCAAGTAGGTTCTTTCCCAGGGCTGGCATCCTGGAACTTTAGGCGAGATAAAGAGCCACTCGGTGGTTCGCCGAGTGTTCTTGGCGATCACCAGGATTGCCTTCCTTTAACTTCTTCAGCTTCTTTTCTCATTTTGCCTGATAATGTCCTTGCCTTGCTCCTTTAGCCTTCATTGCTGCAAATCAACACTTTAACATCAGTTTAGATCATAAATTAGGCATTGAGGACACTTAAACTATCAAAACAAAGCCCTAACTAAGTCGAAATCCCAGACTCATCAACACCCCCAACTTAAGCTTTTGCTTGTCCTCAAGTAAAACTCAAGATCAATAAGCTCAATAAGGATGTCTACAAACAGTGCTACTCAAGACTCAACACACATGCACACAAGAGGTTCAAACTACACATGCAATGTTCAATTGTGCACTCTAAGTTCCAAATTGTGACTAAACATCATCAAATGGACTCAAGTTCACAATGCTTGCTTCAAATGCAAGTTCAAGCTCAACAAAAGTATTTGAATGCCCTTACAAAAAAGCGATTCCATGCTCACACGAAGCTAATCAACTTTTGGAATCAACAACAACTCTCATTTTCTCAAAAGCAAACACATAGATGATTCTTCCCCATAGGCTTGCCCGTATTTTCCAATCAACAAGATAATAAGCTCATTCAAGATCACAAAGTTCTTTCAAGGCTCGTAACGGGGTTGAGGGTAATGGTATGAACATTTAGGCTTTAGTGACTTCTACCATCATGAAGCATGGCCTGCACTTCATTCTTTCACCTTCTCTTACAACACTTTTTGATTCTCAAAAGTCACACCCCATTCTTTTAAGCAAAACTTATTTGATACCCCATTTCTTTTGCTCATTTTACACACTTTATTTCAACAACATTTCTCTTTTTTGATCATTTTCATCTTTCTTTTTCTCTTCCTTTTTTTATATTTAGGGGTTCTATGTTTTTCAACAAGGTCTTTCAAATCGGGGGGATTTCTCAAACTTCTTGATTTACCTCCTTTTTAACCACACCCCCAACTTAAACATTTGGCCTAAGTTGGCTATTTACAACAATCAATACCTCATGAAGATTATAGATGGGAAAGAAAAGGGGTCATTTGTGTTCAAGGTTCTTCCAAAGAAAAGGGTAGGCTCAAGTAGTGCCAAGCTAGGTTCACACTCTCACAAGGTAGTCACAAAGAAGAATACAGGCAAAATAGGTTCACTCTCCACAAATTGCCTTAGATAATTTCTATCATTCACTCACATTAGCCAATTGTACCAATGGGGCAAGTTTTAGGTACAACCAAGCATGCATTACAAGTCATTCTCACCACACATGGAATCCTACATAATTATCAAAACAAGACTTAACTATTTTCGCAAGCATGCAACGATCATCACAAGAGTCCCACTTAACAAATAGCATAGTCCCAATGAGATGCTACGAGTTCACATATGACTTATGCAACTCAATTCACCTCATCGTATTTGCACATACATGTCGTTCACACAAGAGCACTATTCAAGTCATTGGAATTGACCACAACCGACACTCAAAATTGTAAGAGAACAACCACATTCACACACATCAAGAGGTGGCAAAAATTTTAAAATCGGTTCAAAACCATTTGCAATTAAAAAAAAGGACCAATATGGATCAAACAACAAGCTGTAGATATATAAACCAAAAGTCAGATCCAACATTCACAAAACAAAACCATTAACAAACCAATATTCACAAAAACAACCCAATAGAGATGGGTATGGAAATACCTCACCCCGCCAATGAAAAATAGCAGTTGTCCTCAAATGCAAGGAAATAAGAACAAAATCTAAAAGGACAGAAATGGAGACAAAAGAGTCATCCTGCCAGGCTAAGTCTAGGGTGAAGTCTGCATATCGGTCACTACCTCTGTCTGGGCAGCAGTTCCCAGCTCATCAGCATCATTGGCTCCACTGACGCACACCATAGAACCGTCCCTCAAAGAGGCATGCACAGCTGTATCCACCATGGCCTCCTCTAGGTCCGCCAAATCATCATAGACATCCTTATCTGTAACACTGAGCTACTCCTAATATGTCTCCGCCTCGGACTCAGTTTCAGCATCATCAGCTCTAATATCATCTTTGGTAGTAGCCTTAGGAACCTCAGAACTAGCCGGGACATCAGCACTCGGAATCTTAGGAATCTCCACGGTACCAAAGAACATGGATAAATCACTGGACTTCAGCTCATCCACATCTTTCCTCACTCCAGCAACCTCGGCCTTAAAGGCGGTCACATAATCTATTTCACCCTGGATCTTCTCACACTCCTCAACTCGCACCGTAAGGGTGTCTAATTCCAACTTTTGACCCTTAATCAAGTCTCGGTGCTCTCTCATCTCAGCATTAATATTGGCTAAGGCAGCAGCAATAGCCTGCTCTATCAACCCAGGAATGACGGACTCTACCCGGGAGGCTCGCACATCAGTAGATTAGGCCAGATAGCCAATCTTGTAAAGCATGACCTGGGTGATAGGGGGTCCGGAGGCAGCAGCAGTGATGAGTCCACAATTTGCACTTATTTAGGGCTTTATTTGGATAGATTTAGTGTCCTCAAAATATTATTTTATGCCAATAACTAATGTAAAATCGTTGATTTCTAGGTATTTGGATTGAGGAACAAAGCATGGAAACTAATTTGCAAAAAGGAACAAAGTGAGATGAAAGAACAAAGAAATGAAGGCATGGAGATCGCCGAGTCCTTTTGGCGAATTGCTAAATGGACACTATTTCTCCTAAAGTTCCAGTGTGACAAGCCCTGAATGAAAAAATCTATTCGGTGAGAGAAAGGAGCAGTCGACATGTCACCGAGTGGTTCCGCGATGCAGTGGTGGATCGCCCAAAGTTACAGAATTTTGAATGCTGAAGGCCAAAGAAAAAAGGCGATGGAACTGACCAAAGGGCTGATCGTCGAGTTGATCGGTGAACCCGACTTACTGCACAGAATGACCCTTCGAAGCATATTTTTGGCGACTATAACTACATTTTCAAACATTAGTTAGTTTTATTATTAGAGTTTTTTGGTCATAAGTTTTATCTTATTTTTGAAGATTGAGTATTATGAACTTAGAGACAAGTTTCATTAGCTTTGAAGAATTGAAACTTTCCATTTTTAAGAAATTGAAAGTGGGTCTTCGAGATTCTTCAATTAGGACCTTTGTAAAGACGAAATTAATCATACCTAGTTGATGGAAACACAATTTGGTAATGATTTCTATCTTTTTATGATGTCTAGCTAAAACCGCAACTCTTGGGGTGTGATTATGGGTTGATTTAGCTAATGGGTGTTGCTATTTGTTAGTGTAATTGCTGTTTAGAAGTGATTTCAATCAGTAATTCTGGTTTAAAGAATTTGAGTTGCAAATGCAATTCTACCTTCACATTTTTGGCTTGCTTGAGAGAGAGGTTTTAAAACCAAAATTACTGAATTTATGGTCTGTGGGTATTGGGTTATCATGGGTTCAGTTCGAGAGAGTGAATCATAAACCTTTTTTCCACACATTCAGCTCGAGAGAGTGAATGGACTAAAGCGTTGGCTGTTCTTAATTTCATGATTGTTGATGTTCGAGAGAAATCGACTTGATTCGAGGTAAATTGTTCGAGAGAAACTTTACCTCTCTTATAGTCTAGCTTATTCACTAATTTACAGTTATTTTCTAATAGTTGCAACTACGCATTTGTCTATAATAGCCCATATTGAATCACATCCCAAGAACCTGTCTCCCTATTATTATCTTCGTATTATTTGATGTTGTTGTAGCTGATAGTCAAAACCAAAACCCCCTTATTTGACATTCGTGTCACCTCCTGATTTACATTATGTTTTTAATCGTAAATGTTTATTCCTATGACTGGTTAAAACATATTTGCACTTGACTCTTGAATCTTAAACACGTACCACTCCCTGTGGGATTTGACCCCAACTCATTTAGTTAAGTTATTATACTGACTAACGATCGTTGACACTTAGAACTGGATTAAGTGTCCTTGAAACGTTAATCAAAATGGTGCCGTTGTCGGGGAGTGGTGTTGGTTAAGATTCTTTAGTTAAGTTGAATTCTGTTCTTTTTAGTCTTTGTTGAATCTACTTACTTTTTGTTTTGTTTTGTTTGTTGTTGTTTTAAACAGAGAGTATGAGTGTGAACGGAAGCAACGGTAGCCAAGTGGGCCACTAAGATGACATCGGTAACCTCAATGATATTAATGAGCCAAATGCTAATGTCCCTCATCTTATGGGTGGAATTGGTGCCATTTGTTTGCCTCCGGCCGAAGGGAACGTTGTGTTCCATATCACAAGTACTATGTTGCAGCTCTTGAAATTGAAGGGGATGTTAGGTGGTTTGGCTCATGAGGATCCCCATGAGGATATTAGAAACTTTGTTGATGTTTGCGGGCCGTTCTCCTTCAAGAACATATCCCAAGAGTCGGTCTGGTTGAGGTTGTTCCCATTTTGTTTAATGGGAGAAGCATGTAAGTGGTTGGCTAAATTTCCATGAGAATCAATCACCTCGTGGGAAGAGCTTGTCACCGCATTTCAAGTGCGTTTTTCCCTCCTTCGAAGATGATGACTCTTCGGGATAGCAACCAAAGCTACAAGTGTTTGGAGGACGATCCAATTCATGAGACTTGGCTAAGATTCAAGAAGTTGGTGCTGCAATGCCCCGACAACGTTTTGCTGCAGTATTTTTACCGAAGCCTTGATTTGGTGAACAAGGGTGTTGCTGACCAACTTTCTCCGGGAGGTCTGATGCAACAACCTTACATTATAGTAGCCCATCTTTTGGATGGTATGACCACAATTAATCAGGCTTGGTACACCCGTGAAGATTTCTCACGTTTAAATTGACCAAGGAGCAGCTGGAGAAAGACCAAGAGAGACCAAAATATGGCCAAGATCATGACACAAATTGACATTTTGTCCAAAAATTTCATGAGAGCTGGTGCTCGAAGTGTCGATGTTGTGGGTCTCGGGTGTGTTAATCCTGATGAGGCCAAGTTTGAGGCTTTGTACAATGAAAAAATGAATTTCCTAGCCAACCAAGGTGGTAGCTATCGTTCAAACTACCCGAGGCAGGGTGGTAACCAAGGTTGGAATAAGGATGAAGGTTGGAAGGATCGTGATAGAGAGTGGAGGGACCATAACACCACCTAAAAAGAGAGAGACACAGAGAAGGATAGATATGTTCCTCCCATGAGTGCCAAAATCCTAATGACTCTGAGGATGGTCGGTATGAGGATATGCGGTCTCGTATTCTCAACAAGGTTGAGGGGTCGAAAAATATTTTGAAAAAGATGAAGGAAGATGTGTCGACCCTTAGCCAGACGATTACCTCCCATTTCATCTCGATAAAACAGTTGGAGACCCAAATGGGTCATATCTAGTCTCATTTAAACGGGAGACAACAAGGGGGGATGCCTAGTGACACTATGGCCAACCCAAAGAATGAGGTTTGAGCGTGGACTTGCGTCGTGCTATGACATTAACTAAGGCGCTGCTTGGGAGGCAACCGAAGTTTTATTTTCTTTCTTTTTGAGTTTGAAATAATGGTGTGTTGATTTTGCAGGTTAAAGTATGGAATTTGTTTGAAAAGTGCACATTGGCGAGCTAAAAGTACAGTCGGTGACTCGCCGAAAAGGTCGGCGAGCCCGACTTGGACCGTTGTTGGACTTACAAAAATTTGAAATTGGAGTCTGTAAAACTCGGCAAGCCCGGGAGCAGATTGGCGAATTGTCGGCAAGGTTGACGATCTCGATATTGTCTGTCATTTGGATCCCACATTAACTGGAGGTCCTATAAAACTAGGCGAGGTAAGTACCCACTCGGCGTGTTTCCGAGTGGGTCGGCGAGCAAGACTAATGTAGCGAATGGGCAAGAACTGGACGGCTTTTAAAGGCCAAAAGTTCAAAATCTTTCACATTCCCTCACTTTTCAACTTTCCAAACTCGCACCCGTACTATATTTTCCTAGTTTCATATGTTTTTGTCTCGTTGATTGTGTGTTCAGAGTTGGATTTATTTGCTGCCTAGCATTTCAAAGTATTTATTTGCTGCCTAGCATTTCAAAGTATTTATTTGGCTTTTAAGGTTGGTTTTCCAAACCCCAAACTCATATTTAGCGATTTTTACTCATTTGCAATTGATTTTATCTTAGTGAAGTGTACTGAACCTTTCTGATCTATGATTGTATGATTTTGTGTCTGTTTTAATTTGAATATCATGCTGCAATTGCCCATATTGTTGATTTCCCAAAATTTTGTGCTTAAAAATTAGTCTAAATTGTTGGGTTGTACTTCTATGTTATTGATTCTAGTCAGGTTAAGTCTAAGTAACCCGCATTTGTGCTAAATGACGTATTTTTCCTAATGATGGATCATTTGATATCATTCCTAAGGGCTAAAGTCGTCAAATGGTCAAATTTAGCCAAACGGGGAGAAGTCTGAGTATCCCGGAGGAATGGGTGTAATGGGTCTTAGTTTAATTGAAGGTGTGCATGTTTTGATTTTTTTTTTAGGGCTGCAGGGTTGAATTTTGGAAGTTAGGTTGAAAGTAGGCACGTTGGGTCATTTGGCAAGCTGGGTCGAGCTCGCCGAACCACTCGGCGCTTCATCGAATCCCCCTAGATCGCCTTTAATTTCAAGCTATATTTGAGTTTGGGTTCTTTTACTTTCGGCGATAAGCCTGAGTTCACCAAGTGCACTTGGCGACTCACCGAAAGTCTTTCTTGATCACCATTTTCTGTGCGCCTAACCCCTAAAATACACTGTAACTTTCGGCGAGCTAGTGCTTGCTCGTCGAATGTTGTCGGGGATTCACCGAAAGGCCCTTCCCCTCACCGACATGCCAAATTTTCTGTGAATTTTTTAGCCAATCTTTTCGACGAACCCGATCTGGCTCGCCAAAGTGATTCGGTGACTCACCGATTGGTTCGGCGAGTTTGTCTGCAACTATTTTTCTGTGCATTCGCCTGAACTGTTCCTAACTCTTTGTAATGTTTTTGCAGATATGGCTAGACCAAAAGTGGCCGGTAGAAACATGCCACACCGCAATAGAGTTAATAGAATAAAAATCAACGAGGATGCAGCAGTATCCAAGGCAAAGGCTACTAAACTTCCCACAACAGGTGGGAAGGAAAAGGGCAAGGCACCTGCACCTGTGTCACCGGAGGTCATCTCCGATAGTGACGACATTTATGCCACTAGCCTCACCACTTCTGAGAGTGAGGGTGAGCACCAGGAACAACAGGCTGCCACTTCTGAGCCTAAGGATGAGCTACTAGTAGCCCATAGAGTGGAGCTGCGTTCAAAGAGGCTGAATGATCCGTCTAGAATTAGGCCATCCCAGGCCACTACTCCTTCTTCCGCTCCAGCACAGGCCGTGGTCCTAGCACCACCAGTACAGGGTCCTCCTCCCCGATCTATGAACAGATTGAAAACTGAGGGATTGAGGACCATAATAAAGGATAAGAGACTATCGATTGATGGGGTCATTGACCAATATTCAGAGATCATTATCTGTCTATGGTCCCACAAGTTCTAGTTGTTCACTAAACCCCATGGCCCTTATGTTCCAAATTGGGTCCGGGAGTTCTACACTGCTTATGGAGCCCTAGTGCCACAAGGGAAGAAGTCGGCCGCCAAGTTCAAGCCGGTAGACTATGAGGTTGTCAGGGGCAGAAAAGTGAATTGTGATAGTGATGCTATCAACGTAGTCCTGGAGTGCTCAAATGATATTGATGATGACTGTCAACACATGATCAGGATAAAAATGCTTGAAAACATAAAAAAAATGGCTGGCCCCTCTGATATTTGACGGTACACCCAAGTGTCTTGAGGTTGGGGCAGCCATTGAAAAGAAGGACCTCAATGTAGCAGCAAGGTTCTGGTTTGTCTTCATCAGCAGTACCATCATGCCATCTCAGAACGAGTCTATTCTATGCCATGCCAAAGCAGTCTGTCTTGGTTGCATCATTGATGGGACGAGGCTGAATCTGGGGATGATTATTGCAAGGAGATGCTTATGAGGGCCAAGCAGCTCCAGACTTCCCTCCCCTTTCCGGTGTTGATCACTGAGTTGTGCAGACGGGCTTGGGTTCTAAGAGATGAGAATAAGGATGTGGAAGCGATTCCCACATCTTCTACCGACATTTGGAGGATTGAGGTGGAGTACTTGAAATATGAGGCGGAGAAGAAGAAAGCAGTCCCGGTGAATACATCATTGGTTGTTGATCCTCAGACACTACCTGCAGAGGCAGCATTTCCTACTCCGGCCCCTGGGCCTTCAGGTACATCTAGTGTTGTTCATTCTGATACTCCCAATCCCTCTGCTGCTACATTGCCTCCCAGATCTGGTACTGCTATTGTTGTTGCCTCTCGGCCCCCGCTCACTCAGGCTGTATTACTATGGATGCTTGAGTCCTCCATCCCGGGCATGATTCAGAAAGCCATCGCTGATGCTTTGACACCTTTGAGTTCTACCATTAATGCCCTTACGCCTAGGATAGCGGTGTGCGACCGTTGCCAAGGGGCCACTGAGGAGGTGATGGCTCTAAAGGCCGCTATTATTATGCTGAGGAGAGATGTGGACCAGCTGAAGTCCACCAACATATCTATGATTTTCGGGACGGTGGAGATCTCACATGTGCTAGTTGAGCCAGATATGCCTCTGGCTACCACCGAAGATGATGTTCGAGTTGAGGAGGTAGCTGATCCCAAGTCTAAGGCTGAGACGGATGAGGAGATGCTTGAAGTTGCTGGGGAGGCTTTTTACGAGGGCCTTACGGAGACTGAAGAGGCTATGATAGATGCAACTGTGCAGACATCTTTGGCAGACACACCTTTGGCAGCCCCTAGAGGACCCACTACCGTTGCTGTGACTCCGGGCACTAATGCCCAAGATCAGCGTGTTGTACCGGGCACTGATGCCCTGACAAATGGAGAGATTGTGTAGACAGGACTTTTCTTTACCTCCCTCTCTGTCATCTTTATTTACTTGTTGGATATTTTGTTTTTATTGCATTTGAGGACAAATTGTTTTTTGTTTGTGGTGGGGTGAGGTATTTCCATACCCACCTCTTGTGATTAGTGATTTTTGTGTATATATTGGGTTTTGTGCTGAAATCGATGTTTTTAATACTGTTTTTGTAGATGCTTGAGCTTGTGGCTCCTTGTTTTAATTGAAAATGGTTTTTGACTCTTTTTGAAAATTTTGTGCCACCTCTTGATCGTGTTTTAATGTGGTTGTTCTTTTGCAAATTTGAGTATCGGTCTTGATCAATACCGATGACTTGAATAGTGCTCATAATCGAACAAAAATGAATGTGCGGCTACGATGAGGCCAAATGAAGTTGCATAGGCAATATGTGAACTATTTGCATCTCGTTGTGACTAGCCAATTATCAAATTGAGTCTCTTGTAATGAACATTGCACACTAGCGAAAGTGTGGAGTCTTGTTTGACATTGGTGTCAATGCCTTGTGTGATGAGCTTACCGTGAACCATGTGTGATGACACCTTGAATTTTCCCCATTGGTCCAGTTGACTAAGTGATGCAAGCTCTTGAAATGATCTTAGGCAACAATTTTAGAGAGTGAAACAATTCGACATTATACCTCTTTTGAGGCCTACCTCGTGAGTGTGTGAACCTTGTTTGAGCACCCTTTGAGTCTTACCCTTTCCTTGGAAGAAACTTACTTCAATTGTGACCTTTCTTTATCCATTACCCATAATCCTCATGACTTTTGATTTGTTTATATAGCCAACTTAGGCCAAAAGCCTAAGTTGGGGGTGTGGTGAAAAGAGAAGGTGAATGAAGAAGTGCAAAGAAGTCCCATTTGACACATGGTTTTGAGAAATATGGAACCCCTCCATACAAAGAAGGGAGAGAAAAATAAAAGAAAAAGAAAAGAAAAGAAAAAGAATGATTTTTTTTGAAATAAAGTTGTGAAAATGCAAAAGAAATTAGCTGACCAATAGTCCTTGGAAAGTGAATAAGGGGGTGACTTTTGAGCATGAATGAGAATGATGAAGAAAAGGGAGGAAAGTGTTGTTCATACCACATTTCTTGAGAATAGAAGCCACTAAGCCTAAATGACCATACCTTTACACTCATCCCCGTTACAAGCTTTGAAAATACCTTTTTTATCTTGAGTGAGCTGAAACAAGTGTTGATTGGAAAATAAGGGCAAACCTATAGGTGAAGTCATGCATGTGTTCATCTTTGTGAGTGTGAGAGTTGCTTGTGATTTCGGAACTATAAATTGTTGAACCATTGTGTGTGAATATGGAATCATTCTTTGTGTGAGGGCATTTGAGTACCTTTGTTGAGCTTGAACTTGCATTTGAAGAAAGTATAGTGAACTTGAGAATCTTTGGTAATGGTCAGTAACAACTTGAATCTTTGAGTGCACAATTGATCCTTACATGAGTAAGTTGAGTCTTTTTGTGTGCATTCATGATTGAGACTTGTGTAGCATTGTTTGAGACATCCTTTTTGAACTACTGAACTTGAGTTTTACTTGAGGACAAGAAAAAATTTAAGTTGGGGCTGTTGATGAGTCCACAATTTGGACTCATTTAGGGCTTTATTTGGATAGATTTAGTGTCCTCAAATGCTTATTTTGTGCCAATAACTGATGTAAAATTCTTGATTTCCAAGTATTTGGATTGAGGAACAAAGCATGGACACTACTTTGCAAAAAGGAACAAAGTAAGCTGAAAGAACGAAGAAATGAAGGCTTGGTGATCGCTGAGTACTTTGGCGAGTCGCCGAATGGCCACCATCTCACCTAAAGTTCTAGTGTGACAACCCCTGAAGGAGAAAATCAATTCGGCGAGAGAAAGGAGCAGTTGGCATGTCGCTGAGTGGTTCTGTGATACAGTGTTGGATCACCCAAAGTTACAGAACTTGAGGATGTTGAAGGCCAAAGAAAAAAGGCGATGGAACTTACCAAAGGGCGGATCGCCGAGTTGATCGCCGAGCCCGACTTACTGCGCCGAATGTCCCTTCGCAACATATTTTTGGCGACTATAAATACATTTTCAAACATTAGTTAGCTTTATTATTTGAGTTTTTTTGTCATAAGTTTTATCTTATTTTTGAAGAATGAGTATTTTGAACTGAGAGACAAGTTTCCTTAGCTTTGAAGAATTGAAACTTTCCATTTTTGAGAAATTGAAAGTGAGTCTTCAAGATTCTTCAATTTGGACATTTGTAAAGACGAAATTAATCATACCCAGTTGATGGAAACACAATTTGGTAACGCTTTCTATCTTTTTATGATGTCTATCTAAAACTTCTATTCTTGGGGTGTGATTATGTGATTATAGGTTTATTTAGCTAATGGGTGTTGCTAATTGTTGTTTAGAAGTGATTTCAATCAGTAAATGTGGTTTAAATTAATGAATTGTAGTTGCAAATACAGTTCAACCTTCGTGTTTTTGGCTTGCTCAAGAGAGAGGTTTTAAAACCAAGATTACTGAATTGATGGTCTTTGGGAATTGGGTTTTCATGGATTCAGCTCGAGAGAGTGAATCCTAAACCCTTTTTCCACACATTCAGCTCGAGAGATTGAATGGACTAAAGCGTAGGTTGTTCTTAATTGCATGCTTGTCGATGTTCGAGGGAAATTGACTTGATTCGAGGTAAATTGTTCTAGAGAAAGTTTACCTCCCCTATAGTCTAGCTTATTCACTAATTTACAGTTGTTTTCTAATAGTTGTAACTACCCGTTCGTCTATAATAGCCCATAATCTAATCACATCCCAAGAACCCGTCTCCCTATTTTTATCTTCGTCTTATTTGTTGTTGTAGCTGATAGTCAAAACCAAAACCCCCTTATTTGACATTTGTGTCACCTCCTAATTTACATTATGTTTTTAATCGTAAATATCTATTCCTATGACTGATTCGAACATATTTGCACTTGACTCTTCAATCTTAAACACGTACCACTCCCTGTGGGATTCGACCCCAACTCATTTAGTTGGGTTATTATACTGACTAACGATCGTTGACGCTTAGAACTAGATTAAGTGTCCTTGAAATGTTAATCAAGCAGCAGGAGTAGAACTAGTGAGAGGGGGTGCAGCAGATGTACTAGGGGTATCAGAATAAGAAGGGCCAAATGTACCTGAGGGCCTACTGGCCGGATGAGGCATGATTGCCTCAGTCGGCAACATATCAACGTCGACCTCCGGGGATGTATCCACCGGTGCTTCCCTCTTTCTATCATCCTCATCCCACATTTACTCAGCCTCAATACGCCGAATGTCCGTAAAAGAGGTGGGTGTCACTTCCACATCCGTCTTCTCCTCTCTCGGAACATGGACCCATCTGCATAGCTCGGTGATCAGCATCGAAAATGGGACTGAGGTTTGTCTTAATTTGTCCCTTATGGCCATCTCTTGCTCTATCAGCAGCCCTAGGTTCAGCCTCTGGCGATCTATGATTTACCCTAGACAGGCCACCTTCGGGTGTCGAAGGATGGATTCATTTTGGGAAGGCATTATGGTGCTACAAATAAACCCAAACCAATATCAAGCGGCTACATTCAGGTCCTTTTTCTCGATATGTGCACCTGCCTCAATCCACCTAGGAGTAGCATCGGAAAGTAAGGGTGTCAACCAATTCTTGAGATCCTCCAAGGTTTTGTTCTTGATCAAGTCTGGGTTGTTATGCATGAAAAATGATGAACACCCCAGTACTGCATTTATGTCTAAGCAACGGCATTTTACTTTCTTGCCTCGAACAACCACGAAGTCCAACGGCATGAAGGCATTTGCCTTCTTCTTCCCCTTCGGCACCAATTTTCTGTAAGCTGAAAAGAAATCCCGGACCCAAGTAGGAATGTTTGAGCCTCGGGGTTTGGTGAAAACCTCAAACTTGTGGAACCTTAGAGTGTTCTACACCTATGGATGTTTGTCCACCACACCGTCAGTAGACAACCGCTTTTCTTCCAATATTGTCCTCAAACCCTAGGCCTTTAGTCGGTTGAGTGATCGGGGAGTGTAATACCCCAGAAACTAGTAGGCTAAACAAGAACTTAAAGTGAGGGTTAGAGTCATATATGTAACTCCCCGTACTTAAAATGGAGGGTTTCGTGTTATAACATCAAGGTATGGGCCCTCAAGGACCAACCATGGGCCCTTGAGAAGAACCAAGAGAAACTGTCCAAGACCTTTGACCTATGGCAGGACCCACACCCCGTGGGTGGATCCACGCCCCATGGTTAGGTCTCATGGGTCAAGGGACAAATTTCCAGAGTTGCAGACCCCAACCCACGCTTCAACAGCACGGGTCATGGGTCCAACCACGGTCTGTCAATGAGGGTCGTGGATGGGGACTTGGAAACTATTTATTTTAAGTTAGTTTAGGGGCACTTTGGGGTTTGCGGTTATAATTAAAATTAAGTGATGTCATTTTAGCCTAATTTAGGACACCTATATAAAGACTTTAGACCACTAAATTAAGTCGTCCAAATCATTATTTAAAAATCCCAAAAGAAACCCAATTTTCTCTCAAATATTCTCTCTCTAGAAAGTGAAGAAGAACAAGGAAAACAAGAAGGGTCAAGCAAGGTCAAAATCCTCCAATCTTCCAAGATTTGTGAGGGATTTGTATCCAAGGTATGATAGATTATTCATCCATGGATTCTTCTATCCATGGATCCCCTAGAAATCCCCCAATTTGATGAAGAATTCCCCAATTCAAGTTAGGGTTTCTTCAATGTTGTGGGTTATGATGTATGATGATCCAATTGAGTGGATATTGATTGTTTATGATTGAATTAGTAGTAAATCATGTTATTATGATGAAATTACATGTTTTCTATGCCTAACCCTAGCCGAATTGATGAAATTGAATTAATGTGTGTTTATGCCTTAAGAAGGGAAATTGAGGATTTGGAGATGATCGTCTAGGGTTGATGTTATGTGTAGTAATTTCTTGAGAGTAAAAGCATATAGACATGAATT
Organism: Solanum tuberosum; assembly: GCF_000226075.1. Lineage (NCBI taxonomy): Eukaryota > Viridiplantae > Streptophyta > Magnoliopsida > Solanales > Solanaceae > Solanum > Solanum tuberosum. The sequence goes on from NW_006239125.1 coordinate 542,119, forward strand.
GATTTAGATTATAGTATATATGATGGATCGTGATTAGTAATGCTTGAGATTTAGCCTTTATGATGATATATGATTAGAATCACTTAAGAATAAAGCATGTGATTAGAATTCCTTATGATCTAGGTATGTGTGATAATTGTAAGAAGTAAAGCTTTGAGAGTAAGGCTTGTAGTTATGAATATTGGTTCCTAATGCTTTGAGCGTAAAGCTAATATGATGAATTATGTATGTTTAAGCTTGGAGAGTGAAGCCTATATAAGAATGGTAGACTAGTAGGTAGCCTTGTTGTGAAAGGACTTTACTCACCTAATCTTCCTTATGTATGAATGAATGTATGAACTAATAGAATCACTTGAGTTATGATGATCTCAATGTATAATGTTAGAATTCTAGATATGATGATTAAAGGAAAGACTTAAATCTCAAGGAGGAAAATATGAGATTTATGTATGTTTTATGAAATCTATGTATATGCTTAAGAATACTTTGAGAGTGAAGTCTCTATGATTATGATACGTTGTTGTGTTGTTGAAAGGATATTCTCACATACACATCTATGCATGAATATGATATGATATGATATGAAAGGTTCTCTCACATAGAATGATTCTAGGTTGAAAGGCTTGCTCACCTAAAATGAATCTAAGTCCAATGACTATAAAATATGATGAGGCTTGAGGTGATTCCCCAAATACCTTTGTATGAGAGGTATGTGAGGTGAATTCCCTTATTCCTAAATAGATAAACATGAGGTGATTACCCATGTCATGATATGAGAAGTGTGTGGTGACTACCCTTAATATACAACTTCTAAAGCAAGGCAAGAGTTGAATACCCATTAGCCTTTAAAGTGATATGGAGGCGAATACCTATATCATATTATGATGGACATGGAGGAGAATACCTATGATCCTTACAAGGTGATGTGGAGGCGAATACCTACATTACACCATATATGAACATGGAGGCGAATACATATGATTCCTTAGTATGAACATGGAGGCAAATACATATGATTCCTTAATATGAATTATGTCATGAACAATGAATTGTATGGATTGTAGCTTGAAATGTCGTCCATGATATGTATGTCTAAAGGTGATTTTTCTTGTCTATGAATTATGAGTTAAATATGAGATCAAATAGATTATCAATATGTATGATGGCCAAAAGGGGGTGCTTAGCATGGGTGAGATTATGGGGTCTTATCCATGCATTGCACAAGTATGCCTTGAGGTTACTTATGAAGTGGTCCTCTTATGTTATGAAGATCTAAATATTGATTATGCTTATGAATATGTGGGTGACTATACCCATGACTATGTTGTTATCTCTTATGCTTGTACTTTTATGTCCTATGAGGTATCTCTTATGATTATGGTATATGTCTTATGTTGACTAATGCATATATTATGTCTATGTTGGAGATTATGTTTATGAGTATGTTGTTATGCTCTTATGATGTTATGTTAGCTATCATATTTAGTACTTAATTAAACTAACACATACTCTTGCCTGCATTCTTATCAAATGTAGGGTCCGGCGATATTGAGTTTCATCCCCGTGGCTAGGTTCCTAGGAGTTGAAGATTGGTGAGTCCTCATAGCATTAGAGAATATAGGCAACATTTCCGTTATGTCTTTTATTTTTATGTTATAACTTTTGTATGGTCTGCGTCCCAAATACATTTATGGTTTTATATGGTTTGAGACAAAGTGTTATAGACTTTCTCTTGTTTTTAAAAGATTTTGATTGTTATGAAAAAATATTTTAAATTTCCACATCATATTTATTGCTTTATGTTATGATATGCTAAGTGGATTGTATGAGGTCATGTGGGGTCTTGTACGCCATGTTACCTCTAGGGCGTACCCTTAGGTCGTGGCAAACGTGGTATCAGAGCACAAGGTTTAGAATGATTCTAGGATGTCTCCAAACCACGTCTAGTAGAGTCTTGTTCATAAGTGTGAAGCGCGCCACATTTATGAATGGGAAGCTATTAGATGATTAGGAAATCTCACTTCTTCACTTCTCTAAGTCGTGCCATGGAGCGTAGCTCTATATGGTCTTTCTTCTAATCCTTACCCGATGGTCTATATGATATGGCTAATACAAGGGCAAATGCTAGAAGGAATAAGGAAGACATGGTGGATCAAGAGGTTCCTCCACAACCTCTGGTTGACCCTTTGGGTGAGAATGTGACTAATGTGGAGTTTAGGTCAGCTTTCCAAGTGTTGGCTCATGTCATGATGACATAAGTCAATAGAGAGGTGGTAGCCCCCATGAACCCTAATGTGAATAAGACGGCTTCAAGAGTGAGGGATTTTACTAGGATGAACCCTCCGGTGTTTTATGGCTCCAAAGTGGAAGAGGATCCTAAAGGTTTATAGATGAGGTTTATAAGGAACTTGCTATTATGGGGGTGACTTCGGTAGAAAAAGAGGAGCTATCCGCTTACCAATTGAAAGATGTTGCTCAAGTGTAATATGATCAATGGAAAGACGGGAGGCCGGTAGGAGGGGGTCCAATAGAGTGGGAAGTGTTCAAATCGACATTTCTTGATAAGTTCTTTGTCCTAGAGTTGAGGGAAGCTAAGATGAAAGGGTTCATTAACCTTAGAGAAGGTAGCATGAGTGTCAGGGAGTATGCCTTAAAATTTACCCAACTATCCAAGTATGCTCCAACTATAGTGGCAGATTCGAGGGCTAAGATGAATAAGTTTATGATGGGAGTGTCCGACTTGGTAGAAAAAGAATGTCGTAAGGAAATGCTCCATCATGGTATAGATATCTCACGTCTTATGGTGCATGCCCAACAAATTGAAGAATTGAAACTCAAGGAGAAAAATAGGGAAGCAAAGAGTGCTGGAACCGGAGATGGAAACTTCTCCAACATAAGTTTCGATGGACAGGGTCGCCCTAGGTTTAGACAAAGGTTCTCCGGGAAAGGGCCCTCAAGTACTCCTAAACTCAACCAAGAAAGGATGTCTAATCCTAAGCCTCAAGAAGATGGTAGTGAGGTTCTATTACCAGGGTGTAGTAAGTGTGATAGAAGGAATGAGGGTGAATGCTTAGTGGGTTCCAATATTTGTTTTGGTTGTGGAAAACTAGGCCACAAAATAAGGCATTGTCCTACAGTTGCTAGAAATGAGGGACATAGTCGTTGTAGATCTCAACCCTACCCTTCATCCGGTCCAATTGGTTTAGGTGCGAGTGCCCCCAAGCAAAACCAGTTTTATGCACTTCAAGCTAGAAGTGAAGAAGAGTGTACTCCCGTTGTGGATCCCGGTATGTTGATAGCTTCTTAACTGATGTTTATGTTTTGCTAGAATTTGATGTTGTCTTTCTTATGGTTTAGTTGCACTCCTTTTATGCTCCTAAGAGTTAGTTAAGGTAAGGGAGATAAGTTCAAGTGTTGACCAAATCCAAAGGGTTAGTTATCCTTTTAAGATTGATCTTAGGTATGGTCATTAAGAGTAGGGTGTTTACACAATACCTAGTTATGATTGGTTGGTAGACCCCACAAAAGATGATGTTATGAGTTGAAATGGGTTAGAATTGTCCTTCGTGACAAAAGTGAAAATTAAGCAAGGTATGGATCCGACCTTAGTAGAATTGAAAGAAACGGCGTTTAGAAAGACCGTGGAGGCTTGCTCCCAAGGGGGAGATGATGTGCTTGCTAAGGTCATTGAGGGTTTCTAATGTTTATGATTTGAGTTTACTTGAATTTCTCACCTTAGAAGGGTGTAATGAGTTTAGGAAGTTTATTCCCCGTTTTGTAGGCCCATAAGAAACCTTGAGCTATATGGTTAGGCTACTTATGAGTTAGCTTTGCTTAGTGAGTCGGCATCGGTGCATCCATTTTTCCATGTCTCTAAGTTGAAAGAGTGTGTTCAAAATCTGACACCCTAGTTCCCTAAGAAGGGTTGGGAATAGATGAAAGTTTCCTACAAAGGAGAGTTCCTTCTGATTAGCTCATTGTTTGGAAAGTCATGTGTGTTTATGTGTTACAGTAGGGTGATCGACGGACTGTAGGTGGGGTCCATGGATGACCACCTGCAACCCCTCCCCAGAAAAACCAAAAAATTATTCTAACGTTCGACCCACGGCTGGACCTACGGACAGTAAGACCACGGGCCATAGTCCTAGTCTGTGGATCGAGACCCCTAGATCCCAGTCTCTAAAGCCAAACGATTGTTGACCAGGACGGACCGTGGGTCCATCGACGGACCATCGGTCAGCTCTATCAATGGCCCTGATAGCTTTTAAGTCAAGATTCGTTTGGTCTTTTCTCTATGCGTTGGACCCCTAAACTACGTCATTTAACCACTAAACTACGTAATTTTAGTCAGTTTTAGCCTAGTAACTTAATTAGAACTTACCCTAGTCAACTCATTCTCCAAAAATTCATCAAGTTTAACAAAAAGAAGGAGAAAAAGTCGACCAATCCTCTCTAAGAACGCATCAAGGTTTCCTCTAGTTCCAACCCCGAAATCGAAAGATTTCTCCGTGAAATTTGTCACCAGCTATGTGGGTTTTCATTAGTGGGTTCCTTACACCCATTGGGTCCCTAGAATTCGGTCAGATTCTTGATTCCCTTTACATGTTTAGACCTAGGGTTTCAAGAACTTCAGATTATTATTGTGATTTAGTTGTTAGATTAATCCAAATCAGATTCTCATGATTTCGTAACAATGTTGCTTAGTCCTTGCATGAAATTCAGAACCCTAGTTGTGATGATTCATTTAGTTCATGAATTACACTTGCAAGGCCAGTTTATTCAGATATACATGCCCCAGTTAAGAATGTTTCAGTATCAGTATATTAATGTTGCATTTTCAGTTAGCATGTCAGTAAGTTTGAGCTATTCAGTATTACAGAAATTCAGTTATAATGTGTTACTCACATAATCAGTTAGGAGTAGGCTTACTATCAAGTGGAATTAGGGTATGTCACTCTCATAGTCCCATAACGACGTGCCCCCGTAGGATAAGTCCCTCTGTGCGCAACATTTTAGTGATCACTCCAGTCATGCCTTTATATCCCTGGCAAGGTATATCGGGTCCTCTCGATGGGGCGATACATCGGACTCCACGGATAGCTCTCGTAGTTTTATGTCGGTTAACAGTAACTCCCACAGTCAGATTCTAGTGCATTGACTAGGTGTTCAGTTAGTTTAGTATTCAGTCTCAGCATGTCATGTACTTGGTCATTGCATTCAGTTAGTTCAGTATTCAGTATATTTCATTATTTACTTCATGTTCAGATTATATCATTGCTCTTATTGCTTTGTTCAGTTATGTATATATTGTTCAGTTTTATCCTATCTTGCATGCTCAGTACCTTTCAAGTACTGACGCATACTCTGCGCTACATCTTCTCGTGATGTAGGTTCAGGTCCTTAGCATTCAGATCACGCATAGGTCAGTTCCCGATCTCCAATTCAGCAGTATCAGTGGTGAGTCCTCATTCTTCGAGGATGATTTACTTGTCTTTTCTTCACTTTTTCTTTTTTTAGTTTCAGTTTTGCTAGAGTTAGCTGGGGGCATGTCCCAGCATCTCTAGTCAATTAGAGGCTTATATTCAAACATAGTTAGATTCAATTTTAGTTTCGAGTTTTATCTCTCAGTTGTTATTGAACTCTCTATTTTATATATCCAGATTTAGAATGGGTATTCTCCATTATTTCCCTTTGTGTCATGTTTTAAGCTTCCACATAGTATTTCTTATTCCAGTTATCTTAGTATGCTCATGATATGCCAGCAAGGTTAGCTTGGGGTCACATGTGATCCTAGGCCCGTGTCCACGTCCTGGAGTAGCCTCGGGGTATGGCAAACTTGGTATTAGAGCATTAGGTTTAAGATTCCTATGATGTCTTAAAGCCATACTAAGTAGAGTTATTTTCATGAGTGTGAAGTGCACCACATCTAATGAGAGGAGGGCTACAAAGTGTTTCAGGAAAAACTTTACTTCCTTGATATTCTTATCGTGCGTGGGTATGATCTTCTTTCCTAACTCAACGTTCTACGTTTTTAGATAATGCCTCCTCATAGAACTTACCTAAGGAATGCTAATGCAACTCCTCTAGACCCAGACCATGAAGTTTCAAATGCTGAGTTTCGGAATGCCATTGAACTTTTGGCCCAGAGTGTAGCTAACCAGAACAATCAGTAGGTTCCAGTTCCTGCAAATACTAGTGGTGGATCAGCGGTAGCTAGAGTCTGTGATTTTGTTAGGATGAATACGCCAGAGTTTCTAGGGTCGCAAGTTGGTGAGGATCCCCGGAACTTTATTAATGAGGTCAAGAAGATATTTGGAGTGATGCAGGTAACTGGGAATGATAGGGTAGAGTTAGCATCCTACCAGCTCAAGGATGTAGCTCACATTTGGTTTACTCAATGGAAGAAAAATAGGGGTGAGAATGCAGCTCTTGTGACTTGGGAGTGTTTTACCAGAGCTTTTCTAGACACGTTCTTTCCAAGAGAATTGAGGGAGGCAAAAGCTCAGGAATTCATGGATTTGTGGCAAGGTTCTATGTCGGTCCAAGAGTATGGACTTAAGCTCACCCAGCTCTCTAGGTATGCCACACATATGGTTGCAAATTCTAGGGCTCAGATGAGTAAGTTTCTATTAGGGGAATCTGACGTGGTGAAAACAGAGTGCAGAAATGCTATGTTACAGGAAGATATGAACATCTCTAGTTTCATGACTCATGCTTAGCAAATTGAGGGAGATAAGCTTAGGGAATAGGCTAAGGATAACAAAAAGGCTAGGATAGGAAACTATGAGCACTCTCAGAAGAAATCGGGTGGTGGAAATCGCTCACAGTTTCAGCAAAACTCTTCAGGCCAAGCACATTCATCAGCTAGTATTCCATCCTCCAAGTTTCGATAGGATCATAAAGGTAGGGCATCAGGATCTAAGTCTCAGGGGAGTGTTTCAGTTACCAGGACCTACCCAACTTGTCCAAGGTGTGGTAAGAACCATCTGGGAGAGTGTTTTACAAGGAAGGATGGGTGTTTTGGGTATGGCCAGACTGGTCACAGATTGAGGGATTGCCCTTCTTCTAACAGGGACAGTGAGGTAATAATGGTAGGGCTCAGTCTACAACTTCAGCAGCACCAACAGGTCACCCGACTCAGCAGGGTACTTCATCTGGTATAAGTGGTGGTCAGCGCCAGAATATGTTATATGCTCTGCAGGCTCGCCAGGATCAGGACAATTCTCCTGATGTGGTTACTGTACATTGCGAGTCTTTCATTTAGATGTTTATGCTTTGTTAGATCCAGGGGCAACTCTTTCCTTTGTAACTTCGTATGTAGCAGTAAACTTCGGTGTCAGTCCAGAAACTCTTCTAGAACCCTTTTCAGTATCTACTACAGTTGGTGACCCAGTTATAGCTAGACGGGTATACAAAAATTTCCCTATCACAGTCTCTCAAAAAGTCACCTCAACAGATCTTGTAGAGTTAGAAATAGTAGACTTCGATATCATTCTAGGCACGTATTGGTTACATTCTTTTTATGCCTCAGTCGATTGTAGAACTAGAATCATTCGTTTTCAGTTTCCAGATGAGCCAATCTTAGAATGAAAGGGTGGTAGCTCAGTGCCTATGGGTCGATTCATTTATTACCTTAAGGCCAGAAAGATGATATCTAAGGGTTATCTCTATCATCTAGTTCGGGTTAAGGATTCAAGCTTTGAAACCCTAAATCTTGAGTCAGTTACTGTGGTAAATGAGTTTCCAGAAGTGTTTCAGAAAATCTTCCCAGAGTTCCTCCCGAAAGGGAAATCAACTTCGGAATTGATCTCCTTCCAGATACCTAGCCTATTTCTATTCCTCCTTATAGAATGGCTCCAGCTGAGTTAAAGGAACTAAAAGAGCAGTTTAAAGACCTTCTAGATAAGGGCATCTTCGGACGTAGTATTTCCCCATGGGGTGCACAGTTTTGTTCGTGAAAAAGAAAGATAGGTCTCTCAGGATGTGCATTGACTATCGGAAGTTGAACAAAGTCACAATCAAGAATAAGTACCCTATCCCGTGAATTGATGACTTGTTCGACCAACTTCAAGGTGCTAGTCATTTTTCAAAAATAGACCTCAGGTCCGGTTATCATCAGCACAGAGTCAGAGATAGTGACATTCTGAAAATAGCCTTCAGAATTCGGTATGATCATTATGAATTTGTAGTTATGTCACTTGGACTAACCAATGCTCCTGCAGCTTTCATGGACTTGATGGACATGGTGTTCAAGCAGTATTTGGACTTGTTCGTTATCGTCTTTATTGATGATATCCTCATTTACTCAAGAAATGAGGGAGAACATGTGACTCATTTGAGGGTTGTCCTGCAAATTCTCAAAGATCGCCAGTTATTCACTAAGTTTAGCAAATGTGAGTTTTGGTTGTAATCAGTTGCTTTCCTTGGGCATATTGTGTCTAGCGAAAAGATTCGAGTGGATTCTCAGAAAATAGAGGTAGTGAAACAATGGCCCAGACCTACCTCTCCTACAGATATCAGAAGTTTCTTGGGTTTGGCTAGTTATTACAGAAGGTTCGTGGAAGGATTTTCATCCATAGTTTCTCCATTGACTAAGTTGACTCAGAAAAAGGTTAAGTTCCAGTGGTCAGATGATTGTGAGAGATGATTGTTAGAAGAGCTTCTCAAAACTGAATACTAGGTTGACTACAACTCTTATTTTGACTCCACCAGAGGGTTCAGATGGTTATGTGATCTATTGTGATGCATCCAGAGTCAGCCTAGGTTGTGTGTTGATGCAGCGAGGTAAGGTTATAGCATATGCTTCTAGACAGCTTAAGGTGCATGAGAATAACTATCCGACTCATGACCTCGAGCTTGCAGCAGTGGTTTTTGCCCTAAAGATTTAGAGACATTACTTGTATGGTGTTCATGTAGATGTGTTCACAGACCATAAGAGCCTTCAGTATGAGTTCACCCAGAAAGTGTTGAATCTTCGCCAGAGGATATGCCTTGAGTTTCTCAAGAACTATTATATGAATGTGCTTTACCATCCTGGTAAGGCCAATGTAGTAGCAGATGCTCTTAGCAGACTATTTATGGGTAGTATAGCACATGTTGAGGAAGAAAGGAAGGAATTAGCGAAGGATGTTCATCGGCTTGCTCTCTTAGGAATTTGCCTTATGAGCATATCAGATGGTGGTGTAACAGTTCAGAATGGGTCAGAATCTTCATTGGTAGCGGAGGTTAAGGAAAAATAAGACAGTGATCCTATATTGCTTCAACTAAAGGGTGCAGTTCATCAGCAGAGAGTTGAGGTTTTCTCCTAAAGAGGAGATGGTGTGCTTTGATATTAGGGTCGTTTATGTGTTCCTAAGTTGGGTGAGTTGAGATAGCAGATTCTTGTAGAAGCCCATAACTCTAGGTATTCTATTCATCCAGGAGCCACTAAGATGTATCGTGATCTGCAGGAACTCTTTTGGTGGAATGGCATGAAGAGAGATATAGCACATTGCGTGGCTAAGTCCCCTAATTGTCAGCAAGTGAAGGTAGAACATGAGAAACCAGGGGGTATGACTCAAGAGATCAATATTCCTACATGGAAGTGGGAAGTGATAAACATGGACTTTATTACAGGTTTACCTCGTACTCGCAGACAGTATGACTCCATTTGGGTGATAGTTGACAAAGTTACTAAGTCTCCTCACTTTTTGGCTGTCAAGACTACAGACTCGGCGGAGGACTACGCCAAGCTTTACATTAATGAGGTAGTCAGGTTTCATGGGGTTCCTTTGTCTATCATCTCAGATACAAGTCCTCAGTTTACCTCTCATTTCTGTAAGTCATTTCAGAAAGGTCTTGGTACTCAGGTTAATCTCAGCACAGCATTTCATCCACAGACGGATGGTCAGGCAGAGCGTACTATTCAAACCTTAGAGGACATGTTGAGAGCTTGTGTGATCGACTTCAAGGGTAGTTGTGATGATCACATTTCTCTTTTAGAGTTCGCCTACAATAATAGTTACCATTCCAGCATTCAGATGGCCCCTTATGAGGCATTATATGGGCGTAGATGTAGATATCAAGTTGTTTGGTTTGAAGTAGGTGAAGCAGCCTTTATAGGGCCAGATTCGGTTCATGATGATATGGAAAAAGTTCAGCTCATCAGAGATAGACTTAAGACATCCCAGAGTCGCCAGAAGTCCTATGCAGATGTAAGGAAAAGGGACTTGGAGTCCCAAATTGATGATTGGGCTTTCCTGAAAGTGTCACCTATGAAGGGGGTGATGAGATTTAGAAAGAAATGGAAGCTCAGTCCTAGATATGTAGGCCCTTACAGGATATTGAAAAGAGTTGGTAAAGTGGCTTATGAGTAAGAGTTACCAGCAGAACTAGTAGTAGTCCATCCGGTCTTTCACATTTCATTATTGAAGAAGTGTGTGGGTGATCCACCATCTATAGTACCATTGGAAAGTGTGGCTGTGAAGGATAGTCTCACTTATGAGGATGTGCCAGCTGAGATTCTTGATCGTCCGGTTCGAAGGTTGAGAAATAAAGAAGTTGCTTCAGTTAAGGTATTGTGGAGGAGTCAGTCCGTAGAGGGAGCTACTTGGGAAGCAGAAGCAGCCATGAAGGCCAAGTATCCTCATCTCTTTCCTTCCGATTCCATTCTAGCTTGAGGTGATAGTTCCTCTTCAGTCTTTCAGTTACTCATGCGTAATTTCAGTCTTAGTATCTTGTTCCTCTAGTTAGTCTTGCATTTTCAGCGTATTTGCATGTCCTTGGAACTTAGTTCAGTCAGATTTCAGTTTTCAGTACTTAGTGGTAGGGTTTGCAGCTCTTTCCCTCCTTTTTCAACTAGTTTAGTCTTCATTCAAGGATGAATGTTCCTATGGGGGAGATAATGTAACACCATGTATGATAGAAAGACTAGTTTATAGAAATCATAAGTTGCAAGTGCCACCGACGGGCACCACCCATGGACCGTAGGGTGACCCATGGACCGTAGGTGGGGTCCGTTGATGACCACCTACAACCCCTCCCCAGAAAACCCAGAAAATTATTCTAAGGGTCGACCCACGACCGGACTACGGACCGTAGGTCAAACCACAGGTCGTGGTCCTCGTTCGTGGATTGAGACCCCCAGATCCCAGTCTCTGAAGCCAAACGACGATTGACCAGGACGGACCGTGGGTCCATCGACGGTCCGTCGGTCAGCTCCATTGGTGTCCCCGACAGCTTTTAAGTCAGGGGTCGTTTGGTCTTTTCCCTATGCGTTGGACCTCTAAACTATGCCGTTTAACCCCTAAACTATGTCATTTTAGTCAGTTTTAGCCTAGTAACTTAATTAGAACTTACCCTAGTCAACTCATTCTCCAAAAAATCATCAAGTTGAATGAAAAGAAGGAGAAAGAGTCGACCAACCCTCTCCAAGAACGCAGCAAGGTTTCCTCCAGTTCAAGCCCCAAAATAGAAAGATTTCTCCGTGAAATTCGTCACCAGGTATGTGGGATTTCACTACTGGGATCCTTTCACCCATTATGTCCGTAGAATTTGGTCAGATTCTTGATTCCCTTTATCATGTTTAGACCTAAGGTTTCTAGAACTTCAGATTATTGTTGTGATTTAGTTGTTAGATTAATCCAAATCAAATTTTCATGATTTCATAACAATGTTGCTTAGTTCTTGCGTGAAATTCAGAACCCTAGTTGTGTAGATTCATTTAGTTCATGAATTACACTTGCTAGGTCAATTTATTCAAATATACATGCCCCAGTTAAGAATGTTTCATTATCAGTATATTAATGTTGCATTTTCAAATAGCATGTCAGTAATTTTGAGATATTCAGTATTACAAAAATTCAGTTATAATGTGTTACTTACATAATCAGTTGGGAGTAGGCTTAATACTGAGTGGGCTAAGGGTCAGTCTCCCTCATAGTCCCAGAACTATGTGCCCGCGTAGGATAAGTCCCCTCTGTGGGCAACATTTTAGTGATCACGTCAGTCATTCCTTTATACCCCTGGCAAGGTATATTGGGTCCTCTCGATGGGGCGATACATCGGACTCCACAGATAGGTCTCGTGGTTTTATGTTGGTTAATAGTAACTCCCACAGTTATATTTTAGTGCATTGACCAGGTTTTCAGTTACTTCAGTATTCGGTCTCAGCATGTCATGTACTTGGTCATTACATTTAGTTACCTCAGTATTCAGTATATTTCAGTATTTACTTCATGTTCAGATTATATCATTGCTCTTATTGCTTGTTAAGTTATGTATATATTGTTTAGCTTTATCCTATCCCGCATGCACAGTACCTTTCAAGTAATGACGCATATTATGCGCTACATCTTCTCGTGATGTAGGTTCACGTCTTCAGCATTCAGATCATGCACAGGTCGGTTCCCGATCTCCAGTTTAGCAGTATCAGTGGTGATTCCTCATTCTTCGAGGTTGATTTACATGTCTTTTCTTCAGTCATTCTTGTTTTAGTTTCAGTTTTGCTAGAGTAAGATGGGGGCATGTCCCAGCATCTCTAGTCAGTTAGAGGCTTATATTCAGACATAGTTAGATTCAGTTTTAGTTTCAAGTTTAATCTCTCAGTTGTTATTGAACTCTATATTTTATATATCCAGATTTAGAATAGGTATTCCCCATCATTTCCCTTTATGTCATGTTTTAAGCTTCCGCACAGTATTTCTTATTCCAGTTATCTTAGTATGCTTATGATATGCCAGCAGGGTTAGTTTGGGGTCACTCATGATCCTAGGTCACGTGTCAATGTAATGGGGGTAGCCTCGGGGTGTGACACACTTAGAATGAGTACCACATCCATGAGCCTTAAGTATGACTCGTAGACCCATACATGAGTCGTCCTATTGACTCGTACAAACTCATCTAAGACTTTACATTTTCCATAATTTCTACTATGACTGGGTTTTCATGCCATATACAACCATCTACATTCCATACATGGGCTTGTAAAACCAATGCACAAGGAACTTTTGCGCTAGCTATGCAACCCTTTTAACTTACAACTGACATTTACAGTTATGGGGTGTTATAGTATCCAACGGAGTCAGCTTCATGCTAGAGTGGTGATTAAAGTTTCAAACACACCTCATCCAATTCTAGGTGCAAATGATCGTTAAGAGGTATAAAACACAACGAAGAGTTAGGGTTCAACCCACAGGGAACGGTACGTGTTCAAATTCAGTTATGAAGTACGAATGAGGTCTAACTAGTTATAGGAATAGAAATTATCAAAAAGACACGTAAATAAGTCTAAAGGGGTGACAATGAATGTCAGATGGGGGGTTATGGTTTGGAATTATCAGCTACAACACAATCAAACAATAATGAAATAACAATTTCGAGAGAAATTCTCGGGATGTGATCGATTATAGGTAAATTTCACTATATGGATAATTGAAACTACTAATAAATAGCTACATATCAGTGGGTAGGCTAGGCTATAAGTGAAATAACTTTCTCTCGAACAACTATCACATTTCAAGTGATTTCTTTCGAACATCAACAAGCTTAACAACTAAGAACATCCCACAACCTTAATACATCCTCTCTCTCGAGCAAGATGGGTAGAGTTGGGTTTAGGATTCACTATTTCGAGTTGAACCAATATCAACCCAATACCTACAAACCATTAATCGAGAGCTTTGTTCCCAAAACCTCTCTCTCAAGCAAGCTAAGAACTCAAAGTTAGAATTGCATTTGCAACTACAATTCATAGATCAAAACACAGCTAATGATTAAACCCACTTCAATATAGCATTTAAATCAGTAATTAACAATACCCATAAGCTAATTCAACTCATAATCACATAATCACACTCCAAGAATTGGGGTTTTAGCCACACATCATAAAAATAGAGAAACGATTACCAAATACGTTCGCCATGATCAAGGTAAATGTTCCCAAGTCTTTACAATGGTCCAAAATAGTTAAGTTCAAAAACCCACTTGCAAATCTTCAAGTTTGAGCCTCAAAAATACTCAAAGTCTATAATAAGAACTACAAACTAAGAGAAAACTTTAACTCTAGAATGGGAAATGCAATATCTGGGAGAGAACTTCTTCAAAAATACCTTTTAAAATCTACTTTATAGTTTTCCCAAAACTTAGCCTGAAAGTCCAGTCGGTGGTTTAAGTCGGGCTCGCCGAGTGGTTCGGCGATCTGCCCTTTCCTCCCTTCCATCGCCATTTTGCATTGGTCATCAGCCTTCCAAGTCCTGTAACTTTAGGCAAGTAAACTTGTTGTCACGGAGTGGATCGGCGATTCACCGATGGGCCATTTCTGTCGCCAACTTGGTTTCTTCCCTAGGGACTGGCACACTGGAACTTTAGGCGAGCTAAAGAGCCACTCGGCAAACCGTCTAGTGGTCTTGGCAATCACCATGATCGCTTTTCTCCACTTCTTCAGCTTGTTTTGTTCCATTTTGCCTGTTAGTGTCCTTGCCTTGCTCCTTAGCTCACATACCTGAAAATCAAGTCTTTAACATCAGTTTATAGCATAAATTAGGCATTTGAGAACACTAAAAATATCAAAACAAAGCCCTAAATGAGTCTAAATCTCGAACTCATCAACACCCCTAACTTAAACTTTTGCTTGTCCTCAACTAAAACTCAAAATCAGCAGTTCAATAAGGATGTTTCAAATAGTGATGCATAAGACTCAACATGAATGCACACAAAAGGTTTAAACTAGCCATACAATGCTTAATTGTGCACTCAAGGATACACATTGTGACTCACCATTATCAAGGATGCTTAAGTTCACAATACTTGCTTCAAATGCAGGTTTAAGCTCAACAAGGGTACTCAAATGCCCTCACAACAAAGATGATTCCATATTCACACAAAATTTCTCAACGGTTTAAGTGTTAGAATAACATACAACTCTCACACTCAAAAAGACGAACACGTGCATGACTGCACCTATAGGCTTGCCCTTATTTTCCAATCAACATTCATTTCAGCTAACTAAAGATCACAAAGGTCTTTTTAAGTCTTGTAATAGGGCTGAGTGCAAAGGTATGGTCATTTAGGCTTAGTGGCTTCTACCTTCATGAAGTATGGCCTGAAAATCACTCTTTACCCTTCTCCTTCACATTCAAACATGCTCAAACTCCACCTCATTAGTCAACTAGACATGAATCATCGGATACCCCAATTTTCTATATGTTCACCACTTTATTTCACAATTCTTGCTCTTTTTCAATCTTCTTCTTTTCTTTCTTCTTTTCTTCTTTTTTTTTTCCTTTTCTTTATATGGAGGGGTTCCATATTTTTCAAAACAATCCATCAAAGGGGGAGTTATTCACACTTCTTAACTTTCCTTGTTTTTCACCACACTCCCAATTTAGGCTTTTGGCCTAAGTTGGCTATTCAAACAAACCAAAACTTCATGAAGATTAAGGGTGAATGGATAAAGAGGTCAAAGTAGCTCATGTTTTTTTCCGAGAAAGGGATAGGCTCAATGGGTGCCAAAACAAGATTCATACTTTTCACAAGGGTGGCCACAAAAGCGGTATATTGTTAAATTGGTTCACTCTTCAAAATTATTGCCTAAGATCATTTCAATTGTTCGCTTCACTCAATCAATCAGACTAACGGGGTAAGTTCTAGGTGTCATCAAATACAATGTTCAAGACGACCTCACCACACAAGGCATTGGTACCAATATCAAAAAAGACTCCACATTTTATAGCTAGCATGCAATGTTCATTACAAGAGACTCATTCGACAACCGGCAAGTCACAACGAGATGCTAAAAGTTCACATATTGCCTATGTAACTTAGTTTGGCTCATCGTAGCCGCACATTCATTTCGTTCAATTAATAGCACTATTCAAGTCATCGATATTGAACACAATCGATACTCAAATTTGCACAAGAACAGCCACAATCATACACACAAGAGGTGGCAAAATTTTAAAACTGGTTCAAAACCCATTTTTCACATCCAAATAATGGGCCACAAGCTAAGAACATCTGCAACACAATTCAACAACCAAGATATATATCAAAACCAATAAGCTCAATATTCACAAAAACATCACCAAAATAGATACCAAAAACAGTCACAATGGATAGGTATGGAAATACTTCACCCCACCCAACAAAATATGCAGTTGTCCACAAATGCAACTAAAACAACAAAATAGTAAATAGAACAATAGAGAGGGAGGCAAAAAGTATCATTCTGCCTGGCTAGGCCTGGGGGAAGTCTCCTTCTTAGTCACTCCATCTGTCGTGGCATCAGTGCCCGGGGTCTCAGCTATCACAACACTCTCAGTCTGGGCATCAGTGCCTAGGATCTTAGAAATCGTGGCTCCACTGGAGCTCACCATGGGAATATCCCTCAAAGAGGCCTGAACAACTGAATGGACCATGACCTTCTCTAAGTCAGTCAGGTCTTCATAAATAGTTTCCTCATGCACATCAAGTTGCTCCTCATCGGTCTTAGCCTCGGACTCAGCAGCAACAACATCAGCCCTAATACCATCTCCGGTGGTAGCTGAAGACACCTCAGAACAGGTTGGAATATATGTACTCAGGTCATCTGGAATCTCCACCATCCCGAATAATAAGGTAAAATCTGTGGACTACAGATGGTCCACATCCTTCCTTAGCTCAACAACATCGGCCTTTAAGGTAGTCACCTCTTCAATAGCACATTGTCCTCTCAAAAACCTCTACTCTCATTATGACCGCATCAATAAAACCCCTGAGAGGTGTCAATGCAGCAGAAATAGCTCTCTCAATCATCCCGAGAACCGCGGCCTCTAGCCGGGAGGCACACACATCAGTAGAATGGGCTAGGTGCCCCATCTTGAGAAGAATGGCCTGGGTTATCGAAGGCCTAGAGGTAGTAGTACCAGCAGCAGACCTAGGGGGTGGGGAAGCAGCAGAAGTGTCAGGAGTGTCGGAAGGAGCGGAGCTAGAAGTACCTGAAGGCCCAGTGGTCGGAGTAGACATGACTACCTCTGCAAGTAGTGAATCATTATCGACCTCCGGGGATGTGTCCATCGGAGCTGCTCTCCTCCTGTCATCCTCATCCCTCATCCCTCATGTACTCGGGCACTATAAGCTGGAGTTCGATAGAAGATGTGGATGTAATCTCAACATCCCTCTTCTCATCACATAGAACTCCGGCCTGACAACATAACTCGGTGATCAACACCGGAAAGAGAGAGATGTCTGGCACTGCTTGGCCTTCATGGCCATCTCCTGATCAATAATCAGACCCAAATTAAGTCGCTTCCTAGCTATGATATACCCAAGACAGGCCGCCTTTGGGTGGCGGAGAATGGACTCATTTTTCAATGGCATGATCTTGCTGCTGATGAATCCAAACCAGTACCTAGCTTCTATATTGAGGTCCTTCTTCTCTATCGACGTTCCGGCCTCAATCCACCTCGGGGTGGTGTTAGAAATCAGAGGTGCCAGCCAACCCTTGAGGTCATCCAGAGTTTGTGTCTGTATCATACTTTGGTAGTCATGCATGAATCCTATAGCCCTCACAAACACAGTATTTATCTCATCATTATTGCATCTAACTTTCTTCCCTCAGACCATCACTAAGTCCACCGGCTTGAAGGCACGAGCCTTCTTCTTCCCCTGAGGTACCAAATCACCATAAGCTGAGTAGAACTCCCGGACCAAAGTAGGAATGTATGGGCCATGGGGCCTAGTGAAGACCTCAAATCTGTGGAACCTGAGGGTGTCCCACACTGTTGGATGCATGTCCACTACACCATTTGTGGACGGTCTCTTTTCCTCTAAAATGGTCCTCAATCCCTTGGCATTTAACTGGCTGAGTGATCGGGGAGGAGGACCTTGTACTGGTGGTGCCGGGACCACCATCTGTGCTGGAGCTGTAGGAGGAGGAGTCTGAGCTTTTGGGATCCTAGACGGATCATATGTCCCCTTAGAGCGAAGCTCTTCTCTCCGGGATAGCAATAATTGATCGTCCTCAGGCTCAGAGAAAGAAGCTTGAGAATCATAAGACTTTCTCTCACTGCCGAAGTTGTACTCCGGTGTCTCAACTATGGGCACTTTGCCCTTTCCCTTTCCTCCCTTTCGAGGTAACTTCTTGGCCTTGGCATTGGAAGCAGCTGCTTCCTCATTTATGACGACTCCGCTTACCCGATTCCAAGGCGACATGCCACTATCATTCAATTTTTTTCTAACCATTCCTACAAACCACATAGAAAAATGTTAGAAAAAGTTCAAGAACAATACAGGAAATGAGTTGCAGAAAGACTTGTTGAACTGCTCGGCAAGTCACCGAGTTGCTTTGGCGAGCCAGATCGGGCTCGCCAAAAGTACCAGCACAAAAAATTTTAAAATTCAAGATAGGTCGGCGATGTTCGGGTCCATTCGGCGAATTGCCGACACCAATCGGTGAGCTAGAAGTAGCTCGTCGAAAGTTACAGTGTATTTTAAGGGTTAGGGGCGCAGAAAGGCGATCAAGAAGGACTTTTGGTGAGTCGCCGAGTTCACTCGGCGAGCTCAAGAATCTCACCGAAAGTTATAGAACAAAATCAACCATTTTTTCAAAATTAAGGGTGATCTATGGGGGACTAGGCGAACCACCGAACCACTCACGAGCCCGACTTGGCTCGCCAAATGGCACTTCGTGCCAATTTCCAACCCCATTTTTCAAAATCATACCCGCAGCCCCCGAAAATAAAATTAAACACATACACTATCAAATTCAAACAAGACCCATACTACCCATCCCCTCGGGGTAATCAGACTTCCCCCGATTAGGCCAAAATTGGCCATTTGACGTCTTTTGCCCTTAAGAATGACATCAAACGCTCCATCATTGGGAAAATTACGTCATTTAGCACAATTCGGGGTTACTTAGACTTCACCCCACTAGACCCAATACAATTTCACCGCAACCCTACAATTTAGACTCGATTCAATCAAGCAAAAACACGGGAATCAATCAATTAAGCGCAATTAGGAACTAATTCAAACAAATTATGGGCAATCCAACAATTAAACAACGATAAAATAAATTACCCAACAATTTACCGATTTGCATTTCAGTTCAACCACATATGGAGTTTGGGGTTTGGAAAACCAACCTTTTATGCAAAAAATGATAGATTGTAATGCTAGGCGGCAAAGTTCCACAATCCGAGAAAATATTTCACAAGATACGAGGGAAAACACGAAAATGTGAAAGATATAAAGTAGGGAGTGAGAGTACGGGAGTTAAAAATGGGAGAAAATGAAGAATTTTGAAATTTTAAACCGTTTGGCCTTTAAAACCTTTCGGTTCGCGCTCCCTTCGGCGGAGTAAGTCGTGCCCGCTGAACCAATCGGTGATGCACCGAGTGGTATTTTGGCTCGCCAAGTTTTACAGGACTCCCAGCAATTTGGGGGTTCAAACGGCGGACAAAGTCAGCTCGCCCACCTGTTCGGCGAGTCGTCGATTGAGTATGTAGCCCGCTAAGTTTTACAGAGTTCCCCCTCAAGCTTGGTGGTTCCAACGACGGTCCAAGTCGGGGATCGCCGACCTGTTCAGCGTGTCACCGACTGGACTTTGGCTCGCCAAATTACCCATTTTCCAACACTTTTCACTTTTCAATCTGCACAATCAACACCCATTATTCAAAATCAAAAACTTGGGTTGCCTCCCAAGAAGCGCCTTAGTTAACGTCGTGGCATAATGAAAATACCAATTCACGGATCATTCTTCGGGTTTGCCAAGGCATCACTTGGTAACCCTTCTTTTGGCCTTGGGTTCAAATGAGAAGAAATTTGACCCATTTGAGTCTCCAACTGCTTGATTGACACGGAATGGGAGGTGACCGTCTAATTAAGTGTAGAGACATCCTCCTTCATCTTTTTCAACACTATGTACGACCCTTCAACTTTGTTGAGAATACGTGAGAGCATGTCCTCCGTACGGACATTTTCAGAATCCTCGGGCTTTTGACGCTCATGGGGTGGAACGTACATGTCCTTATCACCCTCTCTTTCCTTCCAAGTGGCTTACAATCACGCCAATCTTTGTCACTGTCTCTCCATCCCTTATCTCTATTACAACCTGGATTTCCACCCAGCATTGGATAGTTTGCACGATATCCTCTTTCTTGATTAGCTAGGAAGTTCACTTCCTCATTGTACAACGCTTCAAACTGAGCTTCATCGAGGTTTGCTCCACCAACACCCACAACATTAACACTCTTCATACCACTGCCCATCACATTTTTTGCCAATAGATCCAGCTAGTCATCATTTTGGCCATGTTTTGGTCTCTCTCATGATCCTTTTCGATCTGCTCTTTTATCATTCTAAAGGTGAGAGGATAGACTTGGTCTTAACGAGTGTACCACTCTATGTTTATCTTAGTCATTCCATCAAGGAGTTGAGATGCTACTTCATAGGGTTGTTACATTATACCTCCGGGAACAAGTTGATCAACAACTCTTTTGTTCACCGAGTCAAGGCTCCTATAGAAGTACTATTGCAATATGTGATTTGACAGCCCATGGGTTGTACATTGAAGTACCAACTTCTTAAACCTCAGCCACGTCTTATGGATTAGTTCACCTTCCAAGTGTTTGAAACCTTGGATGCTATCTCTGAGTGTCATCATCCTTGATGGGGGAAAGAATCTCACATGGAATGTTACGGTAAGCTCATCCCAAGAGGTGATGGAATCCCTCGGCAACTCAGCTAACCAATTGCTAGCTTCACCCATCAAAGAGAATGGAAATAACCTGAGACGGACTGATTCTTGTGATACGTTCTTAAATGAGAACGGACCATAAACATCCACGAAGTTCCTAATATTCTCATGTGGGTCTTCGTGAGCCAATCCTCCGTATAGACCTATCATTTAGAGGAGCGGCGCCATTTTGATTAAAGTTTCAAGCACACCTCATTCAATTCTAGGTGCAAACGATCGTTAAGCAGTATAAAACACAACGAAGAGTTGGGGTCGAACCCACAGGGAGCGGTACGTGTTCAAATTCAGTTATGAAGTACAAATTTGGTCTAACTAGTTATAGAAATAGAAATTATCGAAAAAGACATGTAAACAAGTCTAAAGGGGTGACAACGAATGTCAGATGGGGGTTTTGGTTTGTAATTATCAGCTACAACGCAATCAAACAATAATGAAATAACAATATATAGAGAAATACTCGGGATGTGATCGATTATAGGCAAATTTCACTATATGGGTAATTGAAACAACTAATAAATAGCTACATATCAGTGGGTAGCCTAGGATATGAGTGAAATAGTTTCCTCTCGAACAACTATCACGTTTCAAGTGATTTCTTTCGAACATCAACAAGCTTAACAACTAAGAATAGCCCACAACCTTAATACATCCTCTCTCTCGAGCAAGATGGGTAGGATTGGGTTTAGAATTCACTCTTTCGAGCTGAACCCATATCAACCCAATACCTACAAACCATTAATCGAGAGCTTTGGTCCCAAAACCTCTCTCTCAAGCAAGCTAAGAACTCAAAGTTAGAATTGCATATGCAACTACAATTCATAGATTAAAACACAGTTAATGATTAAACCCACTTCAATATAGCATTTAAATCAGTAATTAACAATACCCATAAGCTAATTCAACCCATAATCACATAATCACACCCCAAGAATTGAGGATTTAGCCACACATCATAAAAATAGAGAAATGATTACCAAATACATTCACCATGATCAGGGTAAATGTTCCCAAGTCTTTACAATGGTCCAAAATAGTTAAGTTCAAAAACCCACTTGCAAATCTTCAAGTTTGAGCCTCAAAAATCCTCAAAGTCTACAATAAGAACTACAAATTAAGAGAAAACTTTAACTCTAGAATGGGAATTGCAATATCTGGGAGAGAACTCTTCAAAATACCTTTTAAAATCTACTTTATAGTGTTCCCAAATTTTAGCCCGAAAGTCCAATCGGCGGTTTAAGTCGGGCTCATCGAGTGGTTCCGCAATCCGCCCTTTGCTCCCTTCCATCTCCATTTTGCATTGGTCATAATGAGCAACGACGAAATGAGAAGATGAGGTGCCTCGAGCACCCCCATTTAGAAAGAAAAGTCAAAGGTTTTGGGCCTGTAGCTTTCCTCGTCCCCCCTTCGTCGGGCGGTGCTTGTGTGGAGGGTGCGCCACCTGAAATCCTTCTTTATTTTGGTTTTATCCCTTCGACGAATTTCGGCTATAACCAATGCCCCACTAGCTAAATAGGCATAAGAAAAAGCTACCTGGAAAAAAAAAAGCAAGGTGCACCTTGAATTGAACTCGACGAATTGCGTTTTGCCAGAGAGATTTTTTTAGAAAGATTCTCCATTGGTAATTCAAAAATAGAAAGAATATAAATAAAGGCGCATACGCGGGAGGTCATGTAACTTTAGGCGATCAAACTTGTTGTCGCAGAGTGGATCAGCAATTCGTTGATTGGCCATTTATGTTGCCAACTTGGTTTCTTACCCAGGGACTGACACACTGGAACTTTAGGCGAGCTAAAGAGCCTCTCGGCAAACCGCCAAGTGATCTTGGCGATCACCAGGATCAGTTTTCTCCACTTCTTCAGCTTGTTTTGTTCCCTTTTGCCTATTACTGTCCTTGCCTTGCTCCTTAGCTCACATACCTAAAAATCAAGGCTTTAACATCAATTTATAGCATAAATTAGGCATTTGAGGATACTAAAACTATCAAAACAAAGCCCTAAATGAGTCCAAATCTCAGACTCATCAAGTGGTAGCTATTTTTGTAAGAAAATTATTCAAAAGGTAAGAACTAGTTCTAAAAAATCCAAAGTCCATGACACAAACCCAAATAATATCTTTTAAAACTCAAATAGTTCTCTCAGAATGACCATCTATCTAAGGGTGAAATGTTGTGTTGAGCTTTACATGAGTACCCAAATTCTTTTGCACATACCTCATGAACTGCAATGTAAACTAAGTACCTCGGTCTAAAATGAAATAAGGATGTCATTCAAGCAAACAATCCCCTAGATATAGATCTTTTCCTACCTCTTTGAACTATAATTAGTATAAACCGGAACAAAATGTGTTCATCTGGTCACGTTATCCATGATGACCCAAATATCATCAAAATTCCTCATGGGCTGAGGCAAGACAACCAGAAAGTTCATATTAATGCGCTCTCACTTTCATTCAAGTGTAACATTCCTCTAATTCATACCACACGATCACTAATGCTCATACTTCACTTGATGAAAATTCACACACTTAGACAAAAACTCTAAAATGTCCCTTTTCATCCTATACCACTAATAGTGTTACTTCGAGTTATGTTACATCTTTGTTTCCCCTGAATGTGTTATGACCAAGTCTATCCCAATGTGGATACCAAGGTCACACGACTAGTTATTGGTTGACAAGAGCTATTAGGTTGAGAACAAGCAATAGAGCCAAGTTAATTTGGGGTCCAGACAAGTGATGGGTATGAGAATGATTCCATCAAAAGAGATAGTGATCCTTGATTCAGGGGTTATACATATTGGGAAGAAAATATGTGTTCCTCTCAACTCTTTTTAGAGCCTAAGTTTATCATTCCTATTATTATATATATTCTTAGTTATATGTTATTTCTATTGTAATTCAATAGTTAAATTGTTGTAGTTGTAATTTAGTTATCAATGATTATATAATACTTTAGTTTTATGTTGAGAATTCTAGTATGTTATATTGGTGCTTTCATTGAGAGTACTCTAATGGTAGTGATGGTATTAGACCAATTTGATGACATGTGTAAGATTACTAGATTTGTAAGTCAAAGTAATACTTCAGTTTCATGGGCTTCGTTGAGAAATATTGGCTATATCTTTCTTCCATTTATCTCGATGGTGAGGCCCTCAAATGGTTTCGTTGGATGTTTCACAACAAATAATTTTTTGATTTGAAGTACTTCAACAAAAAATTAGTGCTCCAAAAATGAACCTATGAAAAGTCTCTTGTGGTGGATGCTCAAATTACCAGTATTCTAGCTTTGTTACAAAAGATCGAGGAAAACTATTCATATGTGTCTCAACAAATTATAATAGAAGATGCAATGGTTAGTGCCGCTACAGTATTTAGTGAAAATATGGCTTCTCCTTCGATTGAGAAAAACTCAAGCCACGTGGATAATAATGAGGGTCATCCGAACTTGTTTGACACTTCTATCTTTGAACATTAAGGTTATCTAGACAATATATTCAATGAATGTCTATTGGAGATTTCACCTAGTAAGTGGAGGAAACTTCTTTTGCCTCTAACTTTAGTCCCCTAAGGTGAAATTTTTTCATAGTTTTTCTCTCATGATAGTTACAAAGCTGCAACCTAATACTCCAATTACAATGCTAGATGAAGAGTAACATGCCCTGAGCACAACAAATTCAAAATATTTGATGAATGTTCCCCCAAGATATATGTCAAAGAACATGCTACTGCTATTTCTCTAGATCTTTGCCCTAGTTAATACGACTTATTTTATTTTCCTTTCACTTTTTAGAGGGTGGAAATAGATGAGGGATGCTCCAAAGACCCTCTAAAGGTATCTGAGGCATGTGAGCAAGGGATGGGAGAGATTACAATGCAAGGGAGGTTAAAACCTAAGGAATTTCAGGGCTCGTTAGTCACGGTTTTCTCTCACAGAGTCGAAAAGTCATAGACAAGGTATATCAGTTGATGTTTAGCATCTAGGTAGGCTAGGTTTCCTTTAACTGAGTAGTTAGACCCATTTTTACTGCATCATATCTTGTGAATTTTTGAAGGTTGCGTGTATAGTCCTTTGGGCATGGAGTTTGGATGGTTAAGCATGTGGCTAAGAAGGTTAGGTTAATAGTGGTTGTTAGTTAAGGGAGGTTGTTCTATGGTATGGTTGGGTGTCACCTGGGAAGGTATTTGTGGGCAAAAGAGGGATTATCGGGGATTGTTTAGAAGGTTACCTTCGACAATTTATGGTTGTATGTTTTTTAAGTTATGTGCATATGCATGTCTACTGCTCATTAGTATCACTTGTGCGATGCATGTTCGGAAAAACATAAGGCAGAATATGGAATAACATCATGTTGATAATCTCATGCAATGAATCTGTTTATTTTACTGGTGGTTTCAAGAGTTGTCTCTCAGTGTGATTGTAATTGTGCATGTTGTTTATGATTGATGGTTGGCTCTGGTACCCCGTCGGTACAAGAATACTAAAGGTTGGATTGGATATCATGCCTGATATGAATACTAACTTTGATTGGCTTGGGTACCGCAGTACTGGCAAACTTACAGTTTATGTGTGGGTTCCATGAGTGAACACAATTTTCCTTTTTATAATGTGATGTATGCATGTTGGATCCTTGAGTGGTCAAGATCACTTAGAAGGTGAGTGGACTCAGATATGAGTGGTATATGATTATGTGGGAAATGTTTCATATGAATGTTAACTTAAGAGTAAAGACTGGAATTCAGACTATGTTATACTTGTGATTATATTGTATGTTATTTGTTTTCTAAATTGTGGTTACTAAGTCAGGCTGATGACCGGGGGTCTGGTGCAGAATTTAAGTGTTGGGACTAGATATGGTTATTTCGTGTTTAGAACATATCTAGGTAGGGGGATTTGAGTCAAGATGTATGATTTTTTCTAAGGTGTCAGTTTCAGGTACTGGTCTGAAAGGGCTAGTGTATTGGCGTGAGAACTTTAGGGAGAGTAGTAAGTTGGTTATCAAACATATGGATGATTTTGTATTTGGGAATATTTATGTGATAGAGGGGTTAAGTTATGATCAGATATGAGGGAGACATAAAAGGTAGGCCTGGTAAGCGATTGAGTATTTAATGGAAGAGTTGACAACAGAATGAGATAAGAGGCTGGGAGCTAAGCGTACTAGTATATGGGCATTATACTTGGGATGATAAAATTATATGGATAGAGACTTGGGGTGGTGTAAATTTCATTTCATGTTCCCTTCTAAATGTCTACTTTATATTATGTGATAGGTGATGCCTACCAGTATGTGTTTTTTGAACTGATACTACTCTTGTTATGCCCCTTGGCATAGTCTGGTTGCAGAAATTACGTGATGTCTCATAGGTGAAGATGATGATGTCTCTAATGGCTTCTACCCCTCTTTCCTTATGGTGAGAGTTGTGTGTAATTTCTTTTATAAACGGTACTCTTAGAAGCTCTTGTACTTGTTTAAACTAGTTTCTTGGGAATGTTAGTGTGTTTCTTTTACAAATAAGGCAAAGAGCTTTTCAATATATAAGTAGGATGTTTAATTATATTTTGTTCACTTCCACATGTTATGATTAAATTTGGGGTTCCGTAACCACTTGTCATTCCGATTACTTCATCCATAAACCTTTTTTTTATTTCAAAATAGAGGTTCTCATATATATTATCTCTATTATGATTAAATTTGGGGTTCCGTAACCACTTGTCATTCCGATTACTTCATCCATAAACCTTTTTTTTATTTCAAAATAGAGGTTCTCATATATATATATATATATATATATATATATATATTATAGAAGGTCCCCGCAAAACATACACTTAACGACATACTTAATTCATATATTATATTCATTTATTTAAACAACAATGAAATCATTTTACATACATATTTCATACGTTCTAATTGAAAATGAAATCAATAAATAAAAAGGAAAACAAATATTTTTTGTTATTTCGAGTTTTGATGATTGACATTTTTTTTTGGAACATCACTTTCATTTTGAAAGTCAAATTTCTGTTCGCCATCAATACATTAAAAGGCTGATATTAAAATAAAAAAGTTGGAAAATTTATCAAAACAATGAACATTTAGCGTTAAATTGGACTTTATAGCTATAGTTTACTTAATTATGGATAATAGCAAAATGTTAGGGGAGGAGGGAGGAGGGAGGAGAGAGGCAAGTGAGATCTGGGAGAGAGATGAGAGAGTGTATTTTTTGCTGATTTTGGAGAAAAAGAATACAAATACAAACTAAATTGTATCAAAAATGAATATATATTAGGAGGAGCGAGGCGAGAGAGGGAGAAGAGAGGCGAGCAAGATCAAGAGAGAGAAGAGAGAGGCGAGCGAGATCAAGAGAGGGAAGAGAGAGGCAAGCGAGATCGAGAGAGGGGGAGGGAGGATTATATTTATTTACATTGTATTATGTATTTATTTTATATCAATTGCATTCAAAATACAACAAATTGTATTTTGTCTTTATTTTGGATCAATTGTATTTGAAATACAACGAATACAATTGTATTCATCTTCTCTTTGATAGGATACAAATACATTTGACAACGAGGATGTGTGCACAGTGTATTTGTATGAATACAAATATAATGGATACAAAAAATACAAAATACAGTTTTTCGAATACAATTGAAATAACATACAAAACTATCACCTATATTTGATTGAATACAAAAAATACAAAATACATTTTTTTTCTAATACAATTGAAATAAAATACAAAACTCTCACATATATTTGATTGAATACAACTGATATATAATAAATTTGAATGTATTTCTTCTTATTGACAGGAGAGAGGGGGGAGGGCAGGAGAGAGGAGAGGGTTGGAGAGAGCGAGAGAGAGGAGAGTGCAAGAGAGAGGGAGGAGAGGCAAGGGAGAGAGGGGAAGTGTTTGCTATAAAAACAACATGTTGCTCTTTTGTAATATTTTGAAACTATAGCTATTTTCCATTAAAAAAATTTGTTAATTTTGATTAGTTTGATAATTTTCCTAAAAAATTATGCAATACATGTATAGCATTAAACTTAATAATTAATTTTCAAAACAAAACAAAAAACAAAAAAATTATATAACTAGTTTAGGATGAATTTTCATACGAAATCGTAATACAAGTATTTTTGTGATTTTTTCAAACTTTGTTCTCTTTTCTTTATCAGTTTTAAATGTCTTTTAAATATGGATATCTTTATATCATTGATATTGAATCCCTATTCACAATCCAAACATAAACATATTCATAATTTTTTATTATAAAAAACTTAAATCAAATCATAATTATGATCATTATATATATGTATATATATATATATATATATATATATATATATATAGTTTAAAAACTAATAATTCAAATAAAAGTATTTCTAATTGAAGAGACAATTCATAAAATAATGAATTACTCAACACATGTCACACCATTCAGAAATATCGTTTTAAATTTTTTGTGATTATAAAATTAATATTTTATTTGATAAAAAAAATTTAGTACCTTTGTGTTTTTTGATAACTTTGATAATTGGCCTTTTTGAGCCTTAAATTTTCTGGATCTTAAAATATTAAAATCACTTCAAAATATGAATCTTCCGATGTATTCTTGGACATAAATCTTGATACCATCCTATCTTTTTTTAAAAAAAAAAAGTTTTAGGACAAATAATATATGTATATTCAATAGAGATTAGAGTTATATATTTTTAATCAGAATTTGAGTGAATGCATGCAATTTAAAACTCGATCGAAGCTCTTTCAAATAATAGATTTTAACGATCATTTCGGGGTGGGTGGGGGGATCTAAAGGCATACATTCAAATTTCAAACACCAATTTCAATGAAAAAGTAACAAAACAAACAATATTGTAAAAAAAATGATAAAGAAAAAGAAATTGTTACTTTCCAAAAAAAATGTGAAAAAATTATGTAAAGAAAAAGGAAAAGAGAAAATGATGAAAAAAATCGGAAAAGAAATGAGTAAAAGAGAGAGACCTAAATTCTTTTTATTGCTAGAAAGGAGCTCTATTGTTATCCATATAAGGTAACAGGGGCGGACCTACAATGGATGAAGTGGACAATTCGTTGAAAAATAGCATTGTATATATATGTATATTTCATCAGTTTTTGAAATTTTATAGAAATATATTAAATTTTGACTCCACTTACAGAAGAGCAACACCTAGCCCAGTGGTAAAGAAGGTTCAATATTTTCCAGCCAACAAGTTTGAATCTGACTTTCAACATTTTAGCATCAATTCGTTTTTTTAATATATAAAAAGTCTAGTCACTTTTATCCTTTTATCTAGATTTAACTTTTGTCCTTTTAGTTTCTTTAAAATTATAAAAAGTACTACAGCCTTTTACTTTTAACTTTAAAAAAAATCTAATAGTCAACAACTTTAATGTTTCTTTGTGGTTAGTGTTTTAGAAATATATTATTGTTTTTATTATATAACTTAATAGTAAAAAAAATTAATTAATACGGTATTAATCCCTATTATTCCTCAATTCTCAAAATCCTTCGTTTCCTTTTTTGCTAAATGATTGAGCCTCGCTCGCTCTCCATCC
The DNA here is from genome assembly GCF_000226075.1 of Solanum tuberosum. Lineage (NCBI taxonomy): Eukaryota > Viridiplantae > Streptophyta > Magnoliopsida > Solanales > Solanaceae > Solanum > Solanum tuberosum. The sequence goes on from NW_006239125.1 coordinate 571,421, forward strand.
CCAAAATTTTGAGCTAATTTTTTTTTTGTTGAAGCAAGAACACCCTCAATGTCTCTCAAATCTCGCATCAATATTCAATATCGATAAAGTTTGTTTTTCACTCTCGACTCTAGAGTCTATAATATATATTGGTTATTTTTTATTTCTTCAACTAAAAAAAATCTTATTATTCTAAAATCAAGGAAAAATATAAATAATATTAGGTATTATTTCTATGTATTCGTAAAAAAAAATTATTTTTTTGCTAAATGTTGAGTTAGGAGAAATCATTCATGATATTTTTTTTTCTTCTTAGTTTATATTGAAAATTTGAAATTCCATTTATTTAACCGTGCTTTGCTTAATTGCTTTATAATTATAATTTTAATTTGGTTATACATGTTCAAAATCAAATGAAGAGATTTTTCTCTCCTATATTCTCTGGTTGCCACAATCAAGTTCATCCGCTCAAAATGCTTCTCGGGTGGAAGAAAATTAGAACAAATTCGAAGAAACTCATCGTTTTGCTAAAAGATCGAAGCAAGGACTAGATTTGGATTCTTTGCTAACAGATCCAAAGAAAAGAATACCCATTCGTGATTATTATCTGGATGAACGTGATGAGATTAGACGAGCATATATCTAAAGAGGTCCTCATCAACCTCGAATTCACAAGTTTTCTCAAAGTGATATTTATGAATTTAAACGTCATTTTAATCGTAAATGGTTTTAAAATATCATGACTGAAGATGCAGCTTATTGTTTATGTTGGTATTTATTTCAAGATGAAAGCATTCATCGAGGTGGAGACAAAGCATTTTAAAGTATATGATTCAAGAGTTGGAACCAAAAATAAGATTAGATACGCATATTGGTAAGTCAAACGAAGCTCACAATCAAATAAAGAAAAGGTGGAAAGATCTAATGCGACAAGAATAATCAATTCAAGGCGCATTTGTTAAGCTATCCAATCAAACGAAGCTTGAGCACAAAATTTGTTTAAAGGCTTCAGTTGAAGTGGTGAGACTTCTCTTGAATCAAGAATTGGAATTTCATGAACATCATGAAGATGAATCATTGCTAAACAAAGATAACTTTCTTGAAATTCTTTCATGGTATGCAAAGCGGAGTGATAAAATTAGTGTACTTGTGTTGAAAAAGGCTTCAAAAAAATGACCAGTTGATTTCTCATAAATTTCAAAAATATATTGTCACTGCATATAAGCTTGAAACAATTAAAGCTATTATGGAGGAAACTAGTGACTATTTTTTATTGCTACTTGATGAATCTTGTGATGGATAACGTAAGGACCAAATGACAATTATTTGTGTTATATTGATACCGTGGGTCTATGGTGGAACAGTTTATAGGAATTATTCATATTTGTAATACTAGTGCTTTATGTTTGAAAGAAGCAATTGTTGACTATCTTTCTCAATATTTTTTGAGTTTATCTTTTATACGAAGACAGTACTATGATGGAGCTAGCAATATGCAAGGGAGACTAAGCGATTTTAAAGTTTTGACTCAACAAGAAAGTATATCAGCGCATGCAATTCATTGGTTTGCTCACCAACTTCAGTTAACTCTTGTTGAGGTATCCAAAAAATGTCTTCAAGTTCGAGAACTTGTATTGTTGATTTCTAATGTATTAAATGTAGTGGGAGGTTCTTTTAAATGTATGGATGAACTTCGAGAATCTCAAGCAAAAAAAATTCAAGAGGCACTTGATATGGGTGAGGCTGAAAGTGGTAAGGGATTGAATTTAAAACTTGATCTTATTAGAGCTGTCAATACTCGGTGGGGTTCATATTATAAAAATTTTAAGAACTTTATTAGTATGTTTAGTTCTATTACTAATATTCTTGCTACTATTGTTGTTGATTCTAAATATGTTGAAGAAAATGTTAAGGCAACAGGATATCTTAAAGTTTGTCAAACATTTGAGATTGCCTTCATATTGCATTTAATGAGAGATATTTTAGAGATCACAAATGAGCTTAATTTATCTTTACAAAAGAAAAAATAAGATATTGCAAATGTCATTCTACTCGTTAAAGTGGTGAAGAAATGATTGTAAGATTTAAGGGATGAAGGATGAGACTCACTTGTCGAGAACATGTCTGCATTTTGTGTCAAGTATGATATTTGATACCTAATTTTGATGATTTCTATATTAATTTTGAAAGATCTTTACGTTAAGTTGCTGAGTATACTATCTCACATCACTATCGTGTGAAAATATTTTTTTAGATTATTGATTGGCAGCTTCAAGAACTCAATGATCGTTTTAATGAGGTTAGAACATATTTGCTTAATGAATTTGCTTACTTGAATATAGTTGACTCATGTTCTAGTTTTGACATCAAGAACATATTGAGAATGACTGGATTATATTCTGATGATTTTGGTGAAAATGTAATGGTTACTCTTAGGAATCAATTAGAGACTTATATAGTTGATGTATCTGATTGTTAATAAAAGGTTTTCCAATCTAAAATTGGTGATCTTTCTGAAAAGCTAGTTAAGGTAAAGAAGCATTTAAATTATCCTCTTGTGTTTTGCCTTATAAAATTTGTGTTGCTTCTGCCGGTTGCTACTTCTATAGTTGAAAGAGCTTTCTCGGCAATGAAGATGATCAAGAATGAATCGAATGGATGATGATTTCATGAGTAGTTGTTTGGTACCTTATGTAAAGAAAAGAATATTTAATACTATATCTGATGATAGTATTATGAATATGTTTCAAGAAATGAAAACTCGTAAAATAGAATTGTAATAATATATTTTAATTAATCAAAAATTGTTTTGTTTGCTTTTTTGTTTATTTATTTTTTATATCTTAAACCCACTTCGTTAAAATCATGGGTTCACCACTGCGAGGTAACTATTATTGAAAAAGATCTATATAAAAAATAGTTAATGCCCAAATCTCGATATCTCAGTAAAAAAAGATGTATTCATCTAAAATTGTTATGTTTTATATAAAATATAATATATTCATGTATTTTAATTTAAAGTCTTTAATACATTATTTATGAGATTTTTTCGTTCTAATTTAATAAGGTATTATGCTTTGAGATAAGAATTTTACAGTTTGAGAAATTTTTAAGATAAATACAAAACTTAAAGCAAAGTTATTGAATCCAGTGTAACCTTTAGCCAACATCATTCATCTGACATTATACAAATTTAGACTTTACTTATTTGATTTGAATATATTTTGGGATAGTTTTAAATATATACAATAAATATAGATAAAATCATAGGAAGTATATACTCACTATACAATATAACTTGGCAAAATTCATGGAAAGTATATACACACTAACTCTACAATATAGTGTACACTGACTATGCATTATGATACATCAAAAACCTGAATATAGCTTAAAGTATACATTGACTATACATGAAGTATACATTAACTATTTAATCTCGGTCAACTCAAAATCACCAATAAACAGTCCAAAAATTTCAACCATAAAATTCTCTCAATGTTCGAGTATTTGATATATAATTTGCTCGAAATAATTTACGTTTACAATACGTCGAACTTTTTAAAAAGATAATTCGCTTGAAACAATTCAAGTTTGCAATACGTCGAATTGTTTGAATAAATTGGCCAATTTTTTTTATACCAAATGGATATTTCAAAAATGTGAATGTTATTATGAATGTTTATTTGAACCAAGTACTTAATCTGGTAATAATAAAATAAATATATATCGATTAACTTAGAAAAAGTCAACATGATGAAAAAGAAAAGGGTATATGAATGACTCAAAATATTGAGAAACCTAATTAACAGAACAAATAAATAAATTATATAGATAAAATTATAGATAAAAATAAACTATCGAAAACCATTTAATTTAACGCAATTTATTCTTGAAGAGTAAAAATTATACCTATATGAACAGAGTTTGGACCAAAAGGGCAAAAAAAATGAGCAAAATTTTCAAAAGAGCAACAAAAATTGAGGATCAAATCAAAAGAGCAATATTTGGATAAAAGGATGGATGTCGTTAAATTGTATATTGTAAGGCTCATGCTGATATGAGTCTTGTAAGGACATGAGTCTTACAACAAAAAATAAAATACGGCGCACTTTTTTAAAAATATTAATATTCCTTCTCCATTATTTATTCGATTATTTTGCTGTTTTTTGTGTTTTTTTTTCTATTTTCACTATTTATATGTAAATAAAAATGTAAGTGTTGCGGTTAAGTCTAATAGATTTTTTTTTATTTAATTTGATAATATTGAGGACAAAATATAGGGACATGAAAAAGAATATGCATTTTAGGCATCTCGTTTGGTTCGGTCCGATTTTAAATTTTATCAATTTGACTTATTGGTTATCAATTTGTAGACATGTTAACCTATTAAAAACTCAAACCAATAAGAACCGATAACGTAATGACAAAATAATCAAAACCATTATTAATTAAATATTAAACCCATTAAATTTAAATCGATCATAAATCAATCTGTCATGGCACACATTTATTTGTAGATATGTGTACGCACATATATAGTCCTGTAATTTTACAAAATTAAATTGATGACATATTTATATATATTATTAATTGAATTTAAAAAGTCATGAATCCTAGTATTCGGCAATTTAGACATATTTATATATATTCTTCATTATTCATTCAATCATTTTGTTGTTGTGTTTTCGTATTATTTTTTTCTATTTTGACTATTTATATGTAAATAAAAGTGTTAGTGATGCGGGCAAGTTTCTAGAGAGAAAATACAACCGTACACATAAACAAAAATAACCGCGTCGAGACAGACGATAATCTCTAAAATAATATGTAATGTTCAGAAATTTTGTCCTTTGTATTATTTTTCATGTCCCTATATTTTTTCCTCAGTATTATCAAATTATATATAAAAAATAAACTATTAAACTTGACCGTATCACTTACGTTTTTATTTACATATAAATAGTAAAAGTAGAAAAAAAAAAAAAAAAACACAGCAACAAAACGATTGAATAAATAATGAAGAATATATATATATTATTTTTTTATTTTTTTTAAATTACAGAACTATATATGTGCGTACGTATATCTACAAATAAGTTTGTGCCACGAGAGATTGGTTTATGATCAATTTAAATTTAATGGGTCACTATTTAATTGATAACGGTTTGACATATTTTTTTGATATCACATTATCGATTCTTAACAGTTTGAATAAACACAAAAACACAACAACAAAACGATTGAATAAATAATGGAGAAGGAAAATTAATGTTTTTTTAAAAGTGCGCCTTTTTTGTTATGTTGTAAGGCTCATGTCAATATGAGTCTGGTAAAACTCATGTCAACATGAGCCTTACAACATACAATTTAACGGCATCCATCATTGCATTGAAATGTTGCCCTCAGTGGCGTAGCCACTTGATGGTCAAGGTGTCCAATTGGACACCCTTCGTCGAAAAAAAATATTGTATATACAAGTAAAATGAGACACGAAATGATTAAATAACATATTTTGGACACCCTTAATATAACAAGTTGTTATAGCCCAATGATTTCATCTTCTTAGAATGAAGAAGTGTTATTTCTGGACACCCTTTGTGAAATTCCTGGCTCCGCCACTGATTGCTCTTTCCTCAATTTTTATTGTCCTTTTGAAAATTTTGTACAACTCAAATATTCAGAAGATGGGACATTATTATTTTAAATAATTGTGCCAAAAATTAATTGAAATAAATGCAAGATTTTAATTGATAATTTTATTTTGTTCTGAAATTTACTAAGAAGATATGATATTAATGTTCTGCAAATTTCTTGTATTAATAATCAGAACCAGTGCACATTAAAATTAACAAAAAGATTACATGTGAACTTTTTGCAAACAAAATTTGCATAAATAACTTTACAACATACGTACAAATTAATATTTGGAATATATATATTAATGCTTAGGCTAAGATTAATGAGTACGCAAACAAAAGATCAGTCTGCACACATGAAAATTAAAAATGTCAATAGAATATATTTCAGTATTTGGGGTATAATAGGCAGATACATAAGAAGATACTAACAATGATCAATTGTCACAACTAATAAAAAATTATAAAATTTGAAGTAAACATATTCCTTATACAACAAATAAGTGGTTCGTATTTAAGAATCCGCATTTTCATAAAATTTCTATAAACACTATTTTCATTCGACAATAATTTTTTAAAATATGCATGTATCAGTAAACAAAAGTAGGCTACAATTTCTTGACAAAACAAATAAACTAAGACCGATAATATTTGTAACCATAGACAATGTTGGGCTCATATAAACTATGTTATTGAAAGGTCTAAAATTAGTTAAGTTAATTAAATTAATATTGTATGTCCAAACACTACTTTATATATACAGAGAGAGAGAGAGTAAAAAAAGGTAATACCAACTTATGTGTTTTACAACTTCATACTATAACAGTTATCACAGTAAACTTTGATTAGCATATACAGAAGAGCTAAGATGACAAGGTACTCAAAGAAGAGACAACTTTATTTGCATTTCTTGGTATCCAAGAACTCACATATATTAGTTCGGTTCTGATTTCTATCATAAATCAGATATCTGTAGTATTGCAATGACACTTCCTACGATGTCGTAAAGATGAGTATATGGATTGATATGAAACGTATAGTGTGGAAAAAGAAGGCAGGGCGTACTGCTATCTATGGAAGCTACCTCTAGTTTAAATATCCTATGAAGAGCCATATAAGTCACGGCCACACCGGTCACATACATTGGAGGTAGCATGGGAGACTCTTGCTGGCTTCTCTTTCTGCATCTTTGGTAGATCATGTACTAAAACATCATGCAGGGCATTAGAGCCTTCCTGAAGCTCCTCCAAACTGTGAAAACAGCAAAAACAGAATTGAGTCACACATATATCAGGTTGTAGTAAGCACAAAAACTCTAAGATTTACATCTTAAGATTGACTTAATGAACCGAGCCTACTTGCTATCTTCCTATAGGAATATCCCCTTGTCTATTTAGATGTTCTGCTTACCCTATCCATAGAAAAGAGGACCAGCTATTTGAAGATATTTGGGAATTGAATGAGGGGTAAAATAGTGAGATAGACTGAAATGGAAAAGAAGTGATGACGTTGAACTTGTGGTTCCTCGACCACAGTAAAAGATTGCAGTGCCAAGACAAAACAAATGGTTACAAATGCATTGCTTCTCTATGTTTCTTGATCATTTTTCCACAATGGCTTACCTTGCTATGCTCTTCGAGGTAATTTAAAATTTGAAACCAATTAAAACACACAACAGCACTTCAGTGGCATCAAAAACAGCAAGTAAGCTAAGTTAGATAGAGATCCTAAAACTAAGTCATTTAAGAAGAGATTCAGAAAGGCACGAACGTGCAACACATATTAGTAAGTGTTGAGAGCTTGGCAATAAAGATGCATTAAATCTAGACAAAAAAATTAATAAATGCCAAGTGGATGATAATAATTTTCAAATGGGGAACATTTGCCTAGTGATTTCCTGTTCACTAAGTGATGGGGATAGCTAAAGTCATTTGAATTTGTATAGTAGAAAATCCAATGAACTTCTGGGTTCTCTTCATAGAAAAGGCATAAAGAGTAACATTTTGAAACTTGCGGCATAAAATCTTCTTACAACAGTACAGATATGACAATCCATTTGCAACAACCACTAACGAGAATAAAAAAAAAAGGCTACATCATGCAGAAAGTTGTGAGAGGAGCAACGAGTGATTAGTACTGCTGTTATGTACAGCTGTGACGTTCCATTAAGGGGTGAAACTAAAACAGCATATCTCAACTGAATTGGGAGCAAATATCGTGAACTTGACAACAATAGGAGCAACTACTACATGACTCTGCAGTACATCCGAACATATTTTTGTGGCCTCGTAGTTACATAATCCTATTTTTACTTACCTGAAAAAACATACATAGTGTAGTTTCCCTCCATTACTAGTGTAATCACATCATCTTGTAACTACCTTATTAAAACAGAATATTTCAAAATATTCCAAATGAGTGAAAAACCATCATAACTACCACCATCTTGTCGTACCACCTCCATAAAAAACCTTCACATAATATAATACTTCAAAAATTTCCAAATGTGGAGAGTAAAATTATTAATTACAACCAGTGTTATTAAAAGAAAAAAGCACAAAAAAAACTCTATGGTTCATTGGGGATTTAAGCGCAAAGTGCAAATAGAGTGTGGGCTTTAACGAGGAAAAAAAAGGCTCAAAGGGAGAAAAAATACAATCATTTTTGTTTAGTCCAAGACTAAGGGCCGGTTTGGCTATGCGATATGGTATCATAATATAGAATCATGATGTGATATCATAATATGGAATTATGAGATGAAATTGAAGTTTTGTTTAGACATGCGATATGAAATTTTTGTGTTGTATATGTAAAACTATTAAAATAGCCTCAATTGTTTATTCAATCTTACCAAATAAACAAAACATTATAAAATCGCATAATAAATTATTACAAAGCTATTTGTTCTCCACTTAAATAACAGTTTCATCTAACTATAATTCAATAAAAAAAATTGAACATAAATTGTAGTGTATTAGTCTTTAATATTATCCTCCCACATAGTACGAACAATTTCCTCACGTTGAACTTGCATTTCTCAATCATGTGACTGAGAAGACGAATCAACATTGTTACTTTGAGTTGTAATAAATACAAAACGGTAGAAGTAATAAATTAGGTGTTTGAGTAAATGAAGAGACCAAATTTATTACTCAACAATCGGTTGGTGTGAGTTAAAGTGACTATATGTTGGTGAGAATAATATATTTTATGTCGGTGAGAATAATAAATTTCAAAAACTAATGATGTGATTATAAATTTTATTAATATATGAAATAAATGGTTAGTAGATGTAAATGTGGGGTTATTTTAACAAAATATAAACTTGTGGATCAATTTTTGTATTAAATATGATATAGAATTCCCATATCATGGTTTTTGGAGAATATGAAATTAGCGTAAAATCGCATGTCCAAACGTTGATTTCATCTCACGATTCCATATCGTGATATGGTATCACATGGCCAAACAACTACTAGCAATTATAAGCATGAATGACAAATATATGAATAAAGAAATTGAATTTTTTTTACGATAAAGTGAAATATCAAATGTTTAGTACCGGTTCTTTAGAAGAGGCTCATTGGCAAGGGAAAGTGTGCCTTAGAACCTTGATGACGATACTGAAGCGCATATTAAGCAAGGTGAAGCGCTCAACACGTTTTGATCCTCCCTTTAGGGATTAAGCATGCTTTAACCGTGCCTAACAACACTGATTACAACTTCCACACTAAAATGAGAAGACCACTAATCATTAGATATAGGATTTGGGTTGTATGAGATGGATTTTGTTGGGGAAACAATTGCAAAAACTTTCTGAATGAATAATTTGAGTTCTTGTGTCAAGTTTTACCACTAATGCAAAATCAACAACAAACTTCCATAACAACTAATAATGGAAAATCAATAGTCAAAAATAAATATTTCCATCATGGTGGACCACAAGATTGAGAAATCAGTGAATGTTTCATAACATTTCCCTTGGATGTCCATAGATAATGTGCCTCGTTAAAACCTTACGAGGAAATAACACTGTGAGAAAAAATACTAGTGAAGGAATAGTAGTACACATATCTTTAAATACGCTTTGAATGTTGCATCACTAAAAACATTACTAGGAAAATCCAATTGGGATAAAAAAATATACATATCTTGTAATACGCATTGCTTGCCGCATTGTTTAAAATTTTTCCAGGAAAATCTATTGGGACAAAATTTTGACCAAGAAAAAGAGTACAAATAAGTTGACATTGAGAAGTATTTGCATTTCATAATTTCAAGTAGAATGCCGAGTTCTATTAGGGGTTGAAAGTTGCAATTTGATTTTATTTCAAGAAACATTAACGATTTTACATTACTTTCAATTGAAAAGGAAGGATACGATTATCCTGGAAAAGAAAGAAAAACGACAGGGAAATTAACATATTCTATGATACAAGCGCAGAAAGAAAGTCTAATCATACGAATGATAACTCTTATAATTGACATAGCTACATGGTCCTAAAAATTTCACATGCTCTTCTAGCTGATAAAAAATTTCATATATTTAAGTTTTAGAAGGATATGAATTCTCACTTTTAGCAAGCCAATAGCACAATGTTCTACAAACACCCGCAAGGACATTAGAAAGAGTTAGGAGCTACTTCCATATAATGTAGCTGTTAGAATGGGTAAAAGCATTGGTTGGGAATGGACTGGTAGTTTCTTTATATGGACTTGGACAATCCTCCCCTCATGATTTAGCTTTTGGGGTTGAGTTAGGCCCAATCTTTACATGGTATCAGAGCCAGGTCTATCCTCGTTTGGGCTTTCGGTCCACACTCCAATTGAGCTTGGGCATGAAGGGGGGGTGTTAGAGTGGGTTAAAGTCCCGCATTGGTTGGGGAATGGACTGGTGGTCTCTTTATATGGACTTGGGCAATCCTCCCCTCATGAGCTAACTTTTGGGGTAGAGTTAGGCCCAGGTGTCATATCTTTACAGTAGCTAGCTCCAACTCAGTGAAATTGAGAGAAATTTCTACCTTCTCCTCCAACAAAAAGGAATGGTGAAAAGAATGATTAACTATGTAGAGACACTATAAAAGATAATTGAAGCGGGAATATTGAAGGTGAAGAAAATTTGTCTACAAGTTATAGCCGGAATCATTCTCCTACCGTAAAAAGAAAAGGAAAGAGAGAATTAATTATTCTACTGATTCTCAGATGATCACTAGCTAGGTTCATCTTCTCACAAGAAATGGTATTCAGATCTCCACTAAAAAGGGGTAAAATTAAGCAACTATAAGATTTAAGAAAAAAAGGCATACCTCATTGACAGCGGGGGCGTCAAGCGTATTATAGAATCATGAGTTGGCTTAGCAAGAATGCCTCTCTCCTTCAGTTTCATACATATATCATAAGCTGTCACAGGTAATAAGGATTTGCTATTAAGCTCCACAGCATTGAATAGGCCTTTCCCTCGAACTTCCTTTATGAAATGAGGAAATTGCCGCTGAATCTTTATCAGCTGATGTCTAAGTTGTTCTCCCATTTGAGCAGATCTATTATCAAAGATACCAATTGTACAGATTGTGATATCAAAAGTTGCTCATTATCAAGAAATGTGAATGCAGGATCTAACAGGTGATTAATATAAAAGAGATTTATGAAAAGACCACAAAACTACTATCAATGTAACCCAGAATTATAAGTGTAACCCACTTATGAGCAGAGGAATTATTCCCCGTATGGTGAGCATTTCATGTTAAATATCTTAAGTTTGATGTGATTTCTGAAACATCCCTACCCTTCCCCACAACATCCTACCCTATGGGCAGGGGCAGATCAGTGTACAATATATGCAACAAAACATCTGGTGTGAAGCAAGGAATTTGATACCTCTCTGCAAGTCCTTCATCTCTAATCACATCTAAAGATGCAATTGCAACTGCACTGGCCAATGGATTCCCCCCAAAAGTGCTATTGTGTTTGAAAAGAAAAAAGATACGTATCATGAAACAGAGACAAATTAATGTAAAGAAATAGAAAACACACACATAGTCGTGGCTGCAGTGAACTGTGGTAGGGGTATAGCAAGTTCAAAACCTCTGTTATAAGCCCAATTCAAATCAACTTAAAATCACAAGGGTAAACCTCACACAGAGCAGGAGTTCAAATTTAACATACTTTTTCTTCAAATACATCTACTGAATAGTAGAACCGGAACATACTATGGTTTTAGTTTGTAAAATCTTTTCACCTCAAAATCGGAGCCATTGGAAAGTCAAAGCTGGTAGTCCACATTGCTAGCTGGTGTTTTGACTAGCTATGATCACTAGTATAACTATATAGGAAAGAAACTGGACATCAATGCTGAAAAGAATTAGAATAAAATCTTTGTCATGTTCTACAATGAAGAAGAATTACAAGCAATTGTTACCCTGATAGCCTTGATCCTTGACTAAGCTATCACTAATCCTACTCCTTCAGGTTCTAGTATCTTTTCCATTCTTTTATCCCCTTTACAAACCATTAAAGCACCATAAAGTGTTGATTTTAAAGAATTTTTATCCATTAACATGCACACCATCATTTTATTAATATTTGAGCAACATGCAAGGCATCATTTATATATACAAAAAAAAAAACACTGTGTAAGTCAAATAACTTGAGAAATATGGAACCCATAACTTGCTCTTTCCGAAGCAACAAACTCTATCTAAAATCAACTGCAAGTCAAATAAATTAACAAACAGTTAAGAGAACTTCTCATTTAGCAATTTGCAACCTTCCATGCTCTCCAGCCTGAATGCAAAGCATAACATCTTTATCTGCAAGCACAGCACTCACAGGCAAGACTCCACCACCTAATGCTTTTCCCAATATCTGCACAGCACATTTTTAAAATTTAGGAGCATGACCACAAAGACTCAAGCGAGTACCATATGTTCAAACAAATTTAATTGTCTTCTTATAAGAACTAATAACTATCTTACAACAACATCTGGACGAACTTCTTCCCAATCACAAGCCAGCAATCGACCAGAGCGTGCCAAGCCACTTTGTATTTCATCAGCAATCATCAAAATATTGTACTTTGAGCAAAGATCTCTAACAGCCTTCAGGTAACCTTCCGGGGGAATTATAACCTGCAGAGTAAGGCAAATATTGTGTGGTAACATAATAAGCACAGATAATTTTTCCATCCGGACAAGTGACAATAACCTCAGTGACAATATCTATCTGCATGCACTGCCCTTTCCAGGTGGTATGAGCAAAACATTAAAAAATAAATGGCCATGGAAAAGACTGAAAATACCAGGCTGAGGTCGGTAGCTCACACTCCAAGCAAATATTTGTAAATTTCTTGTTATAACATATTAGATATGATCATAGACACACTATATATTTCTATATGGTCATTTCGGTTGAAGAATACACATACCCCAGCCTCTCCTTGAATTGGTTCAAACAAAAAGCCAGCTATCTGATCTCCTTTTTCTGAAAACCATAAAATAGTGAAAAATAATGAGCTTCAACTACTATGTCTGCAATTAGGAAGAATGTATTTGACTACCATTACTTTGCCAAGATAGATCCATCACCTTTACGTACCTTTGAATAATTTTTCAAGGGTAACAGAATCTCCAAAATCGACTTTAAGTTGCCCAGGTAATAGGGGCCAAAAACCACGAGTAGCTTCATTGTCACAACTCATGGAGATTGCAGCCAACGTCCGACCATGGAAGCAGCCACAGCATGAGACAATGAGAGCCTGCAAATGACAAAAATAATAAATCAGAAAAGTCTAGACAGACATCCAGGTCAATCTTAGTAAAGAGGATATGGCCTTTCATGGTGTCGTTAGGAAACTTTGAGGTGGAGTTCAATTATGTATGACTGGAAACTTAGAGTTGACTTGAATTTCAAAGTAGGAATACACACACAAAACTGGATGCAGCAGATTCAGGATTCAACTTTTCGTAACATTTACATAACAACCAGAAACTTTTGTAAGACTCCGAATAACTTAATAGGGGAAAGGAAATTGTTTTTCACATATGTATTTTAAGAGATCTATCTCTAACTTAATTTGCTACCCATGTAATTAGGAAAACTGTTAAAGTTTGACTTCCTGACAAAAACCGAATGCATGAAGTAGTAAGGTATATTTTCCTCTCAAAAAGAAAGTAGTAAGGTATATTTTCTTTACCTCATTTTTCGGTATTCTCTTCTTCATGTAACCCCATTTCCTTGCCAGCTTAAGAGCTGTTTCTACCCCTTCTGCACCAGTGTTCATAGGTAGCAGCATATCATATCCAAACATGCTGGTTATACGTTCTGCAAATACTGGAAACCTATTGTTATAGAAGGCACGAGAACTGAGAGTGAGCATTTGAGCTTGTTCTGCTAATACTTTCATGATCTTTGGATGACAATGTCCCTGAAAATAAAATTGAACTTTAATTCAGTATGAAAATCTTCCATAGTCCTTCTCTATTTTAATCTGTGACCTGAAAATATTTCATACACTTGTCAAAATATAATCCTCTACTTCTGCAATATTTCAAGAATATAAATCCATTTAGTAATTGAAAACTAAACCATCGTGTAATGAATACTTTATCAAAGTAACATTTTGATACTATAACAATTAACAAATATTAGATCAAGTCAAATTGCATTTTCAACCTCTGTGCTTAGATGAAAGGGGTGTGGAAAATGAGTATCACCAAGGGTGTGTTTGGTACGAAGGAAAACATTTTCCGGAAAATATTTTCCAATTTTCTCATGTTTGGTTGGGTTAAATGTTTTGGAAAATGTTATCCAAATCAACTCATTTTCCTCAAATTTAAGGAAAATGACTTCCCTTCAAAACTTAAGGAAAACATTTTCCAAAACTCTCTTCCAACTTCAAACTACAATTACTTTTTTGTTGAAAAATCAATTTATTTTGTCCCTACCCTCAAACCAGCCCCCCAACCAAACCCCCCAAAAAAATAAAATTTAAAGCTTGTTTTTAAATTCAATTTTTTTACCCCACCCTCACCCCTGCCCCCACCCC